>NW_026642576.1:0-9905 GCF_028554395.1 Pezoporus wallicus
TGGCTCTTCGGCGCTGGGAGCAGAGGCCAGACGTTCGTGCACTAATCGCTGAGCTTCTGGGCAGCTGAGAAGCAGCTTTGGAGAGGTTGCATTCAAATGTACTTTTAGGTATGAAACCGAGGAGTGACAGCAATAATGGTGACAGCATTGCAAAGCTGACTGTGTGCTGAAGATGCCCCGCACATGCTTTCCCTCCTGGCTCTTCGACTGTGGGAGCAGACGGCAACCCTAACCCTAACCCTAACCCTAACCCTAACCCCTAACCCTAACCCTAACCCTAACCCTAACCCCTAACCCTAACCCTAACCCTAACCCTAACCCTAACCCTAACCCTAACCCTAACCCTAACCCTAACCCTAACCCTAAACCTAACCATAACCCTAACCCTAACCCTAACCCTAACCCTAACCCCTAACCCTAACCCCTAACCCTAACCCTAACCCTAACCCTAACCCTAACCCTAAGCTTTCACCAGCTTTCCCTCCTGGCTCTTCGATTGTGGGAGCAGACGGCAACTGTTCGTGCTCTACTCACTGTGCAGCTGGGCAGCCGAGAGCAAGCTCCGAAGAGGGTGCATTCAAATGGACCTTTAGGTATGAAAGCGAGGAGCGACAGCAATGATGGTGACACCGTTGCAAAGCTGACTGTGTGCTGAAGATGCCCAGCACATGCTTTCCCTCCTGGCTCTTCGGATCTGGGAGCAGAAGCCAGACGTTCGTGCACTAATCGTTCTGCCCCTGGGCAGCCGAGACAAGCTTCGGAGAGGTTGCATTCAAATGGACTTTTAAGTATGAAAGCGAGGAGCGACAGCAATGATGGTGACACCGTTGCAAAGCTGACTGTGTGCTGAAGATGCCCAGCACATGCTTTCCCTCCTGGCTCTTCGGCTCTGGGAGCAGAGGCCAGACGTTCGTGCTCTAATCGCTGTGCTACTTGGCAGCCGAGAGCAAGCTCCGAAGAGGGTGCATTCAAATGGACCTTTAGGTATGAAAGCGAGGAGCGACAGCAATGATGGTGACACCGTTGCAAAGCTGACTGTGTGCTGAAGATGCCCAGCACATGCTTTCCCTCCTGGCTCTTCGACTGTGGGAGCAGACGGCAACAGTTCGTGCTCTACTCACTGTGCTGCTGGGCAGCCGAGAGCAAGCTCCGAAGAGGGTGCATTCAATTGGACCTTTAGGTATGAAAGTGAGGAGCGACAGCAATGATGGTGACACCGTTGCAAAGCTGACTGTGTGCTGAAGATGCCCAGCACATGCTTTCCCTCCTGGCTCTTCGACTGTGGGAGCAGACGGCAACGTTCGTGCTCTACTCACTGTGCTGCTGGGCAGCCGAGAGCAAGCTCCGAAGAGGTTGCATTCAAATGGACCTTTAGGTATGAAACTGAGGAGCGACAGCAATGATGGTGACACCGTTGCAAAGCTGACTGTGTGCTGAAGATGCCCAGCACATGCTTTCCCTCCTGGCTCTTCGACTGTGGGAGCAGACGGCAACGTTCGTGCTCTACTCACTGTGCTGCTGGGCAGCCGAGAGCAAGCTCTGAAGAGGGTGCATTCAAATGGACCTTTAGGTATGAAACTGAGGAGCGACAGCAATGATGGTGACACCGTTGCAAAGCTGACTGTGTGCTGAAGATGCCCAGCACATGCTTTCCCTCCTGGCTCTTCGACTGTGGGAGCAGACGGCAACGTTCGTGCTCTAACTCACTGTGCTGCTGGGCAGCCGAGAGCAAGCTCCTGGAAGAGGTTGCATTCAAATGGACTTTTAGGTATGAAACCCGAGGAGCGACAGCAATGATGGTGACACCGTTGCAAAGCTGACTGTGTGCTGAAGATGCCCAGCACATGCTTTCCCTCCTGGCTCTTCGACTGTGGGAGCAGACGGCAACGTTCGTGCTCTACTCACTGTGCTGCTGGGCAGCCGAGAGCAAGCTCCGAAGAGGGTGCATTCAAATGGACCTTTAGGTATGAAAGCGAGGAGCGACAGCAATGATGGTGACACCGTTGCAAAGCTGACTGTGTGCTGAAGATGCCCAGCACATGCTTTCCCTCCTGGCTCTTCGACTGTGGGAGCAGACGGCAACCGTTCGTGCTCTACTCACTGTGCTGCTGGGCAGCCGAGAGCAAGCTCCGGAGAGGGCGCTTTCAAATGGACGTTTCGGTATGAAAGCGAGGAGCGACAGCAATGATGGTGACACCGTTGCAAAGCTGACTGTGTGCTGAAGATGCCCAGCACATGCTTTCCCTCCTGGCTCTTCGGCTCTGGGAGCAGAGGCCAGACGTTCGTGCTCTAATCTCACTGTGCTGCTGGGCAGCCGAGAGCAAGCTCCTAAGAGGGTGCATTCAAATGTACCTTTAGGTATGAAAGCGAGGAGCGACAGCAATGATGGTGACACCGTTGCAAAGCTGACTGTGTGCTGAAGATGCCCAGCACATGCTTTCCCTCCTGGCTCTTCGACTGTGGGAGCAGACGGCAACGTTCGTGCTCTACTCACTGTGCTGCTGGGCAGCCGAGAGCAAGCTCCGAAGAGGGTGCATTCAAATGGACCTTTAGGTATGAAAGCGAGGAGCGACAGCAATGATGGTGACACCGTTGCAAAGCTGACTGTGTGCTGAAGATGCCCAGCACATGCTTTCCCTCCTGGCTCTTCGGCTCTGGGAGCAGAGGCCAGACGTTCGTGCTCTACTCACTGTTCTGCTGGGCAGCTGATAGCTAGTTCCTTTGAGGGTGCATTCAAATGGACCTTTAGGTATGAAAGCGAGGAGCGACAGCAATGATGGTGACACCGTTGCAAAGCTGACTGTGTGCTGAAGATTCAGAGCACCAGCTTTCCCTCCTGGCTCTTCGATTGTGGGAGCAGACGGCAACTGTTCGTGCTCTACTCACTGTGCTGCTGGGCAGCCGAGAGCAAGCTCTGAAGAGGGTGCATTCAAATGGACCTTTAGGTATGACACTGAGGAGCGACAGCAATGATGGTGACACCGTTGCAAAGCTGACTGTGTGCTGAAGATGCCCAGCACATGCTTTCCCTCCTGGCTCTTCGACTGTGGGAGCAGACGGCAACCGTTCGTGCTCTACTCACTGTGCTGCTGGGCAGCCGAGAGCAAGCTCCGAAGAGGGTGCATTCAAATGGACCTTTCGGTATGAAAGCGAGGAGCGACAGCAATGATGGTGACACCGTTGCAAAGCTGACTGTGTGCTGAAGATGCCCAGCACATGCTTTCCCTCCTGGCTCTTCGGCTCTGGGAGCAGAGGCCAGACGTTCGTGCTCTACTGACTGTGCTGCTGGGCAGCCAAGAGCAACGAGGAGAGAAGTTGGATTCAAATGAACTTCTCGGTATGAAAGTGAGGAGCGACAGCAATGATGGTGTCACTGTTGCAAAGCTGACTGTGTGCTGAAGATGCAGAGCACATGCTTTCCCTCCTGGCTCTTCGATTGTGGGAGCAGACGGCAACTGTTCGTGCTCTACTCACTGTGCTGCTGGGCAGCCGAGAGCAAGCTCCGAAGAGGGTGCATTCAAATGGACCTTTAGGTATGAACATGAGGAGCGACAGCAATGATGGTGACACCGTTGCAAAGCTGACTGTGTGCTGAAGATGCCCAGCACATGCTTTCCCTCCTGGCTCTTCGACCCTGGGAGCAGACGGCAACGTTCGTGCTCTAACTCACTGTGCTGCTGGGCAGCCGAGACCACCTGAGAATTTGGTTTCAAATGGACTTTTAGGTATGAACCCGAGGAGCGACAGCAATGATGGTGACACCGTTGCAAAGCTACTGTGTGCTGAAGATGCCCAGCACATGCTTTCCCTCCTGGCTCTTCGACTGTGGGAGCAGACGGCAACGTTCGTGCTCTACTCACTGTGCTGCTGGGCAGCCGAGAGCAAGCTCCGAAGAGGGTTGCATTCAAATGGACCTTTAGGTATGAAAGCGAGGAGCGACAGCAATGATGGTGACACCGTTGCAAAGCTGACTGTGTGCTGAAGATGCCCAGCACATGCTTTCCCTCCTGGCTCTTCGGACTCTGGGAGCAGACGGCCAGACGTTCGTGCTCTAATCACTGTGCCCTGGGCAGCCGAGAGCAAGCTCCAAAGAGGGTGCGTTCAAATGGACTTTAGGTATGAAAGCGAGGAGCGACAGCAATGATGGTGACACCGTTGCAAAGCTGACTGTGTGCTGAAGATGCCCAGCACATGCTTTCCCTCCTGGCTCTTCGGCTCTGGGAGCAGAGGCCAGACGTTCGTGCTCTAACTCACTGTGCTGCTGGGCAGCCGAGAGCAAGCTCCGAAGAGGTTGCATTCAACTGGACATTTAGGTATGAAAGCGAGGAGCGACAGCAATGATGGTGACACCGTTGCAAAGCTGACTGTGTGCTGAAGATGCCCAGCACATGCTTTCCCTCCTGGCTCTTCGACTGTGGGAGCAGACGGCACACGTTCGTGCTCTACTCACTGTGCTGCTGGGCAGCCGAGAGCAAGCTCCGAAGAGGGTGCATTCAAATGGACCTTTAGGTATGAAAGCGAGGAGCGACAGCAATGATGGTGACACCGTTGCAAAGCTGACTGTGTGCTGAAGATGCCCAGCACATGCTTTCCCTCCTGGCTCTTCGGCTCTGAGAGCAGAGGCCAGACGTTCGTGCTCTACTGACTGTGCTGCTGGGCAGCCAAGAGCAACGAGCAGAGAAGTTTGATTCAAATGAACTTCTCGGTATGAAAGTGAGGAGCGACAGCAATGATGGAGGCACTGTTGCAAAGCTGACTGTGTGCAGAAGATTCAGAGCACCAGCTTTCCCTCCTGGCTCTTCGATTGTGGGAGCAGACGGCAACTGTTCGTGCTCTACTCACTGTGCTGCTGGGCAGCCGAGAGCAAGCTCTGAAGAGGGTGCATTCAAATGGACCTTTAGGTATGACACTGAGGAGCGACAGCAATGATGGTGACACCGTTGCAAAGCTGACTGTGTGCTGAAGATGCCCAGCACATGCTTTCCCTCCTGGCTCTTCGACTGTGGGAGCAGACGGCAACCGTTCGTGCTCTACTCACTGTGCTGCTGGGCAGCCGAGAGCAAGCTCCGAAGAGGGCGCTTTCAAATGGACCTTTCGGTATGAAAGCGAGGAGCGACAGCAATGATGGTGACACCGTTGCAAAGCTGACTGTGTGCTGAAGATGCCCAGCACATGCTTTCCCTCCTGGCTCTTCGGCTCTGAGAGCAGAGGCCAGACGTTCGTGCTCTACTGACTGTGCTGCTGGGCAGCCAAGAGCAACGAGCAGAGAAGTTGGATTCAAATGAACTTCTCGGTATGAAAGTGAGGAGCGACAGCAATGATGGAGGCACTGTTGCAAAGCTGACTGTGTGCAGAAGATTCAGAGCACCAGCTTTCCCTCCTGGCTCTTCGATTGTGGGAGCAGACGGCAACTGTTCGTGCTCTACTCACTGTGCTGCTGGGCAGCCGAGAGCAAGCTCCGAAGAGGGTGCATTCAAATGGACCTTTAGGTATGACACTGAGGAGCGACAGCAATGATGGTGACACCGTTGCAAAGCTGACTGTGTGCTGAAGATGCCCAGCACATGCTTTCCCTCCTGGCTCTTCGGCGCTGGGAGCGATCCTTCTGCCGTGTGAGCAGATGCCACTGTTCATTCTGTGCTGACTGTGTTGCTGCGCAGCAGAGAGCAGGCTCTGGACTGATTCCATTCAAATGCTTTTCCTGTATGAAAGTGAGCAGTGAAAGCAACGATGGAGGCACCAATGTAAAGGGGATTGTGTGCTGAACAGGTCCAGCACCAGCTTTCAATCCTGGCTCTTCTGCTGTGGGAGCAGAGGCCAAACGTTCGTGCTGTACTCACTGTGCTGCTGGGCAGCTGAGAGAGACCACCTGAGAATTTGGATTCAAATGGACTTTTAGGTATGAAACCGAGGAGAGACTGCAATGATGGTGACCCCGTTGCAAAGCTGCTTGTGTGCTGAAGAGACACAGCACTAGCTTTCCCTGCTGGTCCTTCTGCCGTGTGAGCAGATGCCACTGTTCATTCTGTGCTGTGTTGCTGCGCAGCAGAGAGCAGGCTCTGGACTGATTCCATTCAAATGCTTTTCCTGTATGAAAGTGAGCAGTGAAAGCAACGATGGAGGCACCAATGTAAAGGTGATTGTGTGCTGAACAGGTCCAGCACCAGCTTTCAATCCTGGCTCTTCTGCTGTGGGAGCAGAGGCCAAACGTTCGTGCTGTACTCACTGTGCTGCTGGGCAGCTGAGAGAGACCACCTGAGAATTTGGATTCAAATGGACTTTTAGGTATGAAACCGAGGAGAGACTGCAATGATGGTGACCCCGTTGCAAAGCTGCTTGTGTGCTGAAGAAGCCCAGCACTAGCTTTCCCTGCTGGTCCTTCTGCTGTGTGAGCAGATGCCACTGTTCATTCTGTGCTGACTGTGTTGCTGCGCAGCAGAGAGCAGGCTCTGGACTGATTCCATTCAAATGCTTTTCCTGTATGAAAGTGAGCAGTGAAAGCAACGATGGAGGCACCAATGTAAAGGTGATTGTGTGCTGAACAGGTCCAGCACCAGCTTTCAATCCTGGCTCTTCTGCTGTGGGAGCAGAGGCCAAACGTTCGTGCTGTACTCACTGTGCTGCTGGGCAGCTGAGAGAGACCACCTGAGAATTTGGATTCAAATGGACTTTTAGGTATGAAACCGAGGAGAGACTGCAATGATGGTGACCCCGTTGCAAAGCTGCTTGTGTGCTGAAGAGACACAGCACTAGCTTTCCCTGCTGGTCCTTCTGCCGTGTGAGCAGATGCCACTGTTCATTCTGTGCTGTGTTGCTGCCAGCAGGGAGCAGGCTCTGGACTGATTCCATTCAAATGCTTTTCCTGTATGAAAGTGAGCAGTGAAAGCAACGATGGAGGCACCAATGTAAAGGTGATTGTGTGCTGAACAGGTCCAGCACCAGCTTTCAATCCTGGCTCTTCTGCTGTGGGAGCAGAGGCCAAACGTTCGTGCTGTACTCACTGTGCTGCTGGGCAGCTGAGAGAGACCACCTGAGAATTTGGATTCAAATGGACTTTTAGGTATGAAACCGAGGAGAGACTGCAATGATGGTGACCCCGTTGCAAAGCTGCTTGTGTGCTGAAGAGACACAGCACTAGCTTTCCCTGCTGGTCCTTCTGCGTGTGAGTGAGCAGATGCCACTGTTCATTCTGTCCTGACTGTGTTGCTGCGCAGCAGAGAGCAGGCTCTGGACTGATTCCATTCAAATGCTTTTCCTGTATGAAAGTGAGCAGTGAAAGCAACGATGGAGGCACCAATGTAAAGGTGATTGTGTGCTGAACAGGTCCAGCACCAGCTTTCAATCCTGGCTCTTCTGCTGTGGGAGCAGAGGCCAAACGTTCGTGCTGTACTCACTGTGCTGCTGGGCAGCTGAGAGAGACCACCTGAGAATTTGGATTCAAATGGACTTTTAGGTATGAAACCGAGGAGAGACTGCAATGATGGTGACCCCGTTGCAAAGCTGCTTGTGTGCTGAAGAAGCCCAGCACTAGCTTTCCCTGCTGGTCCTTCTGCTGTGTGAGCAGATGCCACTGTTCATTCTGTGCTGACTGTGTTGCTGCGCAGCAGAGAGCAGGCTCTGGACTGATTCCATTCAAATGCTTTTCCTGTATGAAAGTGAGCAGTGAAAGCAACGATGGAGGCACCAATGTAAAGGTGATTGTGTGCTGAACAGGTCCAGCACCAGCTTTCAATCCTGGCTCTTCTGCTGTGGGAGCAGAGGCCAAACGTTCGTGCTGTACTCACTGTGCTGCTGGGCAGCTGAGAGAGACCACCTGAGAATTTGGATTCAAATGGACTTTTAGGTATGAAACCGAGGAGAGACTGCAATGATGGTGACCCCGTTGCAAAGCTGCTTGTGTGCTGAAGAGACACAGCACTAGCTTTCCCTGCTGGTCCTTCTGCCGTGTGAGCAGATGCCACTGTTCATTCTGTGCTGTGTTGCTGCGCAGCAGAGAGCAGGCTCTGGACTGATTCCATTCAAATGCTTTTCCTGTATGAAAGTGAGCAGTGAAAGCAACGATGGAGGCACCAATGTAAAGGTGATTGTGTGCTGAACAGGTCCAGCACCAGCTTTCAATCCTGGCTCTTCTGCTGTGGGAGCAGAGGCCAAACGTTCGTGCTGTACTCACACTGTGCTGCTGGGCAGCTGAGAGAGACCACCTGAGAATTTGGATTCAAATGGACTTTTAGGTATGAAACCGAGGAGAGACTGCAATGATGGTGACCCCGTTGCAAAGCTGCTTGTGTGCTGAAGAAGACACAGCACTAGCTTTCCCTGCTGGTCCTTCTGCCGTGTGAGCAGATGCCACTGTTCATTCTGTGCTGACTGTGTTGCTGCGCAGCAGAGAGCAGGCTCTGGACTGATTCCATTCAAATGCTTTTCCTGTATGAAAGTGAGCAGTGAAAGCAACGATGGAGGCACCAATGTAAAGGTGATTGTGTGCTGAACAGGTCCAGCACCAGCTTTCAATCCTGGCTCTTCTGCTGTGGGAGCAGAGGCCAAACGTTCGTGCTGTACTCACTGTGCTGCTGGGCAGCTGAGAGAGACCACCTGAGAATTTGGATTCAAATGGACTTTTAGGTATGAAACCGAGGAGAGACTGCAATGATGGTGACCCCGTTGCAAAGCTGCTTGTGTGCTGAAGAAGCCCAGCACTAGCTTTCCCTGCTGGTCCTTCTGCTGTGTGAGCAGATGCCACTGTTCATTCTGTGCTGACTGTGTTGCTGCGCAGCAGAGAGCAGGCTCTGGACTGATTCCATTCAAATGCTTTTCCTGTATGAGTGTTAGCAGTGAAAGCAACGATGGAGGCACCAATGTAAAGGTGATTGTGTGCTGAACAGGTCCAGCACCAGCTTTCAATCCTGGCTCTTCTGCTGTGGGAGCAGAGGCCAAACGTTCGTGCTGTACTCACTGTGCTGCTGGGCAGCTGAGAGACACCACCTGAGAATTTGGATTCAAATGGACTTTTAGGTATGAAACCGAGGAGAGACTGCAATGATGGTGACCCCGTTGCAAAGCTGCTTGTGTGCTGAAGAGGCCCAGCACTAGCTTTCCCTGCTGGTCCTTCTGCCCTCTGGACTGATTCCATTCAAATGCTTTTCCTGTATGAAAGTGAGCAGTGAAAGCAACGATGGAGGCACCAATGTAAAGGTGATTGTGTGCTGAACAGGTCCAGCACCAGCTTTCAATCCTGGCTCTTCTGCTGTGGGAGCAGAGGCCAAACGTTCGTGCTGTACTCACTGTGCTGCTGGGCAGCTGAGAGAGACCACCTGAGAATTTGGATTCAAATGGACTTTTAGGTATGAAACCGAGGAGAGACTGCAATGATGGTGACCCCGTTGCAAAGCTGCTTGTGTGCTGAAGAGACACAGCACTAGCTTTCCCTGCTGGTCCTTCTGCCGTGTGAGCAGATGCCACTGTTCATTCTGTGCTGACTGTGTTGCTGCGCAGCAGAGAGCAGGCTCTGGACTGATTCCATTCAAATGCTTTTCCTGTATGAGTGTGAGCAGTGAAAGCAACGATGGAGGCACCAATGTAAAGGTGATTGTGTGCTGAACAGGTCCAGCACCAGCTTTCAATCCTGGCTCTTCTGCTGTGGGAGCAGAGGCCAAACGTTCGTGCTGTACTCACTGTGCTGCTGGGCAGCTGAGAGAGACCACCTGAGAATTTGGATTCAAATGGACTTTTAGGTATGAAACCGAGGAGAGACTGCAATGATGGTGACCCCGTTGCAAAGCTGCTTGTGTGCTGAAGAAGCCCAGCACTAGCTTTCCCTGCTGGTCCTTCTGCTGTGTGAGCAGAGTCCACTGTTCCTTTTAGGTATGAAACCGAGGAGAGACTGCAATGATGGTGAGCCCGTTGCA
>NW_026642577.1:0-991 GCF_028554395.1 Pezoporus wallicus
AGAGCCAGGAGGAAAGCATGTGCTGGGCATCTTCAGCACACAGTCAGCTTTGCAACAGTGTCACCATCATTGCTGTCGCTCCTCTCTTTCATACCTATAAGTTCATTTGAATGCAACCTCTCTGGTTGCTCTTGGCTGCCCAGCAGCACAGCGAGTAGAGCACGAACGTCTGGCCTCTGCTCCCAGAGCCGAAGAGCCAGGAGGGAAAGCATGTGCTGGGCATCTTCAGCACACAGTCAGCTTTGCAACGGTGTCACCATCATTGCTGTCGCTCCTCGTTTCATACCTAAGGTCCATTTGAATGCACCCTCTTCGGAGCTTGCTCTCGGCTGCCCAGCAGCACAGTGAGTAGAGCACGAACGGTTGCCGTCTGCTCCCACAGTCGAAGAGCCAGGAGGGAAAGCATGTGCTGGGCATCTTCAGCACACAGTCAGCTTTGCAACGGTGTCACCATCATTGCTGTCGCTCCTCGCTTTCATACCTAAAAGTCCATTTGAATGCAACTCTCTCGGAGCTTGCTCTGAGCTGCCAAGTAGCACAGCGATTAGAGCATGAACGTCTGGCCTCTGCTCCCAGAGCCGAAGAGCCAGGAGGGAAAGCATGTGCTGGGCATCTTCAGCACACAGTCAGCTTTGCAACGGTGTCACCATCATTGCTGTCACTCCTCGCTTTCATACCTAAAGGTCCATTTGAATGCACCCTCTTCGGAGCTTGCTCTCGGCTGCCCAGCAGCACAGTGAGTAGAGCACGAACAGTTGCCGTCTGCTCCCACAATCGAAGAGCCAGGAGGGGAAAGCTATTGCTGTCGCTCCTCGCTTTCATACCTAAAAATCCATTTGAATGCAACCTCTCCAAAGCTTGTTCTCGGCTGCCCAGGGCACAGCGATTAGTGCACGAACGTCGGGCCTCTGCTCCCAGAGCCGAAGAGCCAGGGGGGAAAGCATGGGCTGGGCATCTGCAGCACACAGTCAGCTTTGCAACGGGTGTCACC
>NW_026642578.1:0-9966 GCF_028554395.1 Pezoporus wallicus
ATCTCACTGCCAGCAGAAGATGCCCAGCACCATCTTTCTGTCCTGTCTCTTCGGCTGTGGGAGCAGAGGCCAAAAATGCATGTTCTACTCACTCTGCTGAAGGACAGCCAAGTGAGAGTGCTGCAGGTTTTGGATTTAAATGGACTTTAGGAGGGAAAAAAAGAGCAATGCGTGTGGCACCATTGCAAGTCGCAATGTCTGCAGAAGAGGCTCAGCACCCACTTCATTTCCTGGCTCTTTGGCTGTGGGAGCAGAGGCAAAACTTTCGTGCTCTACTCACTCTGTTGCAGGATGGCCAGAAGCCAGCACCAGAAAAGTTGCACACAACTGGACTTTTAGGTGTGAAAGTGAGGAGCAACAGCAATCTAAGTGGCATGGGTACAAAGCTCAATATCTGCAGAAGAGGAGCAGGACCAGCTTTCTGTCCTGGCTATTTAGCTGTCGCAGCAGAGGCCAAGAATTCATGACCTACTCACTCGGCTGCAGGACTGTCGTGAGTGGGCGCCGCAGAGGTTGGATTTAAATGGTCTTTTACTTGGATCACAGAGGAGCGACACCAATTCGGGTGGCCCCACTGCAAAGCGTACTGCCTACAGAAGAGGCCCAGCACCAGATTTCTGTCCTGGCTCTTTGCCTGTGGGAGCAGAGGCCAAACATTCGTGCTCTAGTCACTCTACTGATGGACAGCCACAAATGTTGGATTGAAATGGACTTTTAGGTGGGAAATGGAGTAGTGACAGCAATGCGGGTGCCACCGTTGCAAAGCTCACTTTTGGCAGAAAAGGCCCAGCACCAGATTTCTGTCCTGTCTATTGGCCTGTGGGAGCACAGTCCAAACATTTGTGCTCTACTCTCTCTGCTCCAGTAAGGCTAGGAGAGGGCCCCAGAGAATTTGCACGCAATTGGACTTTTTTTGGCCTAGAACCAACTTTCTGTCCTGGTTCTTTGGCTGTGGGAGCAGAGGCCAAACATTTGTACTCTAATCACTCTGATGGAAGAGAGCCAGGAGAGGGTAACAGGGAAATTGCACACAATTGGACTTTTATGGGGGAAAGCGAGGAGCGACAGCAATGCGTGTGGCACTTTTCCAAAGCTCGCTGTCTGCAGAAGAGGCCCAGAACCAAATTTCTGTCCTGGCTCTTCAGGTGTGGCAGCAGAGGACAAACATTCATGAGCTACTCTATCAGCTGCATGACAGTCGAGAGCGGGTGCTGCAGAGGTTGGATTCAAAGGGACTTTTACGTGGGAAAGCGAGGAGGTTCAGCAATGTGATTGGCACCCTTGCAAAGCCCACTGTCTGCAGAAGAGGTCCAGCACCACCTTACTGTCTTGGCTGTTTGGCTGTGGGAGCAGAGGCCAAACATTCGTTGTCTACTCACTCTGCTGCAGGACAGCCAGGAGAGGTCACCAGAGAAGTTGCACACAATTGCATTTTAAATGGGAAAACAAGGAGGGAAAGCAATTCGCGTAGCATGGTTCAAAGCTCGCTGTCTGCAGAAGAGGCCCATCACCAGTTTTCTGTCCTGTCTCTTAGGCTGTGGGAGCAGAGAGCAAACGTTTGTGCTCTACTCACTTTGCTTCAGGATTGCCTGGAGAGGACACTGTAGATCTTTAATTCAAATGGACTTTTAGGTGGGAAAGGGAGAAGGTTCGTTAATGCGGTTGGCACTGTTGCAAAGCTCACCCTCTGCAGAAGAGGCCCAGCACCACCTTGCTATCCTGGCTCATCGGCTGTGGAACAGAGGCCAAACATTCGAGCTATACTCAGTCTCCTGCAGGACAGCTGGGAGTAGGCGCCGTAGATGTTAGATGGTGTGAAAGTGAGGAGTGAAAGCAATGCGGGTGTCACTGTTGCAAAGCTCACTGTCTGCAGAAGAGGCCCAGCACAAGCTTTCTGTCCTGGCTCTTCAGCTGTGGGAGCAGAGGCCAAACATCTTCCAGAGAAGTTGAATACAATTGGAATTTTAGGTGTGAAAGCGAACTCGGACAGCAATGTGGATGTCACCGTTGCAAACCTCACTGCTTGCAGAAGATGCCCAGCCCCAGCTTTATCTCCAGGCTATCTGGCTGTGGGGGCAAAGGCCCAACACTTGTGTCATACGAACTCGGCTGCAGGACCGCTAAGAGCGGGTGTTGCAAATGTGGCATTCGAATGGACTTTTAGGTGGGAAAGTGAAGAGTGACAGCAATGCCAATGGTACCTTTGCAAAGCTCTCTCTCTGCAAAAGAGGCCCAGAGCTCTCTTTCTGTCCTGACTCTTCTGCTCTGGGAGCAGAAGCCAAATATTTGTGCTCTACTCACTCTGTGCAGGACAGCCGAGAGCTGGTGCCGCAGAGGTTGGATTCAAATGGACTTTTAGGTGGAGAGAGAGGAGTGACAGCAATGCGGGTGCACCTTTGCCAAGTTCACTGTCTGCAGAAGTGGCACAGCACCAGCTTTCTGTCCTGGCTTTTCAGCTGTGGGAACAGAGACCGAACATTTATCCTCTATTCACACTGCTGCATGGCAACAGAGAGCTGAAGGCCTGGATGTTGGATTCAAATGCACTTTGAGGTGGGAGAGCGAGGAGTGAAAGCAATGCGGGTGGCACCGTTGTAAAGCTCACGGTCTGCAGAAGAAGTCCAGTGCCACCTTGCTGTACAGGATCTTTGGATGTGGGAGCAGAGGCCAAACATTTGCGCTATACTCACTGCGGTGCAGGACAGCCAGATTAGGGCTCTGTATATGTTTAATTCAACTGGACTTTTAGTTGGGAATGGGAGGAGTGACTGCAAAGCGGGTGGCACCCGTGCAAAGGTCACTGTCTGAAGAAGAGGCCCAGCACCAGCTTTCTATACTGGCTCTTCGGCTGTAGGAGAAGTGGCCAAACATTTGTGGTCTACTTAGCCTGCTGCTGGACGGGTGAGATCTGTTGCCGCAGGGGTTGTATTCAAATGAACTTTTAGATGGGAAAGCGGGGAACTACAGCAATGCATGTGGCACTGTTGCAAAGCTCACTGTCTGTGGAAGAGGCCCAGCAGCAGCTTTCTGTCCTGGTTCTTTGGCTGTGGGAGCAGATGCCAAACATTCATGCTCTACTCACTGTTCTGCAGGGCAGCCAGGAGATGTCTTTGTAGATGTTTAATTCAAATGGACTTTTAGGGAGGAAAACGAGGAGCGACACCAGTGTGGGTACAACCATTGCAAAGCTCACTGTCTGCAGAAGAGGCCCAGTGTCAGCTTTATGTCCTGCGTCTTCGGCTGAGGGAGCAGAGGCCAAACATTTGTGCTCTAATCACTCTATAGCTGGACGGCCTAGAAATGACGCTGCAGAGGTTGGATTCAAAGGGACTTTTAGGTGGGAAAGCGGGGAACTACAGCAATGCGGGTGACATTGATCCAACTCTCACTGACTGCAGAAGAGGCTGAGCTCCATCCTTCTGTCCTGGCTCTTTGGCTGTGGGAGCAGAGGCCAAACATTCATGCTCTACTTACTCTACTGCAGGACCGGCAGTAGAGGGCACCTGAGAAGTTGCACACAATTAGACGTTTGGTAGGAAAGCAAGGAGCAACAGCAGTGCTGTTGGCAATGTTGCAGAACTCACTGTCTTCAGAAGAGGGCCAGCACAAGCTTTCTGTCCTGCGTCTTCGGCTGTGAGAGCAAAGGGCAAACATTCATGCTCCACTCAGTCTGCTGTACGACCTCCAGGAGAGTTCACCAGAGAAGTTGCACACAATTGGACGTTCAGGTGAGAAAGCCAGGAGGGGCAGCAATGCGGGTGGCACCATTGTAAAGCTCACTGTCTGCAAAAGAGGCCCCGCACCAGGTTTCTGTCCTGGCTCTTCTGTCTTTCTCTACTCAGTCTGCTGCAGGATGGGCTGGAGAGGGCACCAGAGAAGATGCACACAATTGGACTTTAAGGTGGGAAAGCGAGGAGCAACAGAAATGTGGGTGCACCTTTGCAAATCTCTCTGTCTGCAGAAGAGGTTCAGCACCAGCTTTCTGACCTGGTTCTTCGGCCGTGGGAGCAGAGGCCGAACAACTGTGCTCTACTCAGTCTGTTGCTGGATGGCTGAGAATTGGTGCCCCCGAGCTTGGATTCAAATGGACTTTTTTGTGGGAAATCTGGGAACTACAGCAATGCGGGTGGCTCTCTTGAAAAGCTCACTATCTGCAGAAGGGGCCCAGCACCAGCTTTCTGTCCTGGCTTTTCAGCTGTGGGAGCAGAAGCTAAACATTTGTGCTGCACTCACTGTGTTGCAGCACAGCCGAGAGCGGGTGCCGCAGAGGTTGAATTGAAATGGAGTTTTAGGTGGGAAAGCGAAGACTAACAGCAAGGCAGGTGGCTCTGTTGCAAAACTCACTTTCTGCAGAGGATGCCCAGCACCACCTTTCCTTCCTGGCTCTTCGGCTTTAAGAGTAAAGGCCCAACATTCTTTCTATAGGCACTCGGCTGAGGGACAGCTGAGAGCAGAAGCCATAGAGGTGGGTTTCAAATGGAGTTTTAGGTGGGAAATCAAGGAGTGACTGCAATGACGGTGGCACCGTTGCAAAGCTCACTGTCTGCAGAAGAGACCCGGCTCCATCTTTCTGTTCTGGCTCTTCAGCTGTGGGAGCAGAAGCCAAACATTCGTACTCTGATCACTCTGCTGCAAGACAGCCGAGAGGGAGCGCCGGAGATTTTGTACTCAAATCTACTTCTGGTAGGAAATCGAGGAGCAACAGCACTGATTTTGACACATTGTACTTTATGGTAATGACTTGTAATACGGTAGAATCATTGATCATGAAACTGATCTGGCTTATGTTCCCAGTGTGGTCACCACCTTTATACTTTGGGAGGTATATAATAGAAGTGCTTAGCAATTACACATCTTTTTTCTCCTTCTCAGGTGCTCAACCTCGCCCTTGAAGGCCCAACACCACCTTGACATTCTTTGTGGGGGCAGAGGCCCTCCTAAGCACTGTGGTGCAGGACGGCCAGAAGAAGGCACCAGAGAAGCTGCAGACAATTGGACTGGTTTTAGCCACCATTTTTCTCCTTCTTGTTAGCTGGTGCAGTGCTGTGTTTTGACTTCCAGCCTGGGAACATAGGGGAAGCCGGGAGGAAGGAGAGACAGGACGCCTGACCCAGGCTAGCCAAAGAGGTATTCCATACCACCGCACATCATGCCTGGGGTGGGGGTAACTGGGAGTTACCCCTTATGTTCCCAGTGTGGTCACCACCTTTATACTTTGGGAGGTATATAATAGAAGTGCTTAGCAATTACACATCTTTTTTCTCCTTCTCAGGTGCTCAACCTTTGAAGGCGACATTCTTTTACCCTCCCAGTCCTCCCCCCAGACCATTTACATTTGAGAGTTTTGAAGTTTTTGAATGGCCTTTTAATGCTGTTGAGACTTGTTTGCTGATTGTGATGGGGATCACCATGTTGGCACGCATACAGAGTGTGTTTTGCTCACAACTGATTTCAAGAGTTAAGCAGAGTCAGGTTTGGGTCTTGTCTGGGGTCAAACGACGATATAGGAGGACCAAGAGATTTTCCCTGAGGCTGGACAGTCATGAGTGGCAGGGTGTGTGGGATAGTATGGGCAAGTATCTAGGTCAGTGGGCCCCTTCAGTACTTTGGAATTTCACTACCAAACAACTGCAAAATCCAGAAGAACTAGTAAAACACTTACATGAGGTGTGTGGTCATTCTGGCCATACCAGAGACGGACAAATCATGGCAACGTGCTGGGGCTTGGCCTATGCTTACAGGGCCTTGTTCAACACTATCCAGCACCTTCAAAAGGAAAAAAAAATGTCAGTGGATATGAGGGCAAAGCAACAGTCGGTGCAGCTCCTCCAGCTCCAAGCACAGCAGCTTCACCACCCCCAGCGACAAGTACAGTCACTACTCCAACTTTGGCTGCAATGAACAGCGCAGCTACCCCAGTGGCGAGTAAAGAAGCTACTCAGACTTCAACTGGAACAGACAGCGCAGCTACCCCAGCTCCCAGCACAGCAGCTACACCACCCCCAGCAACAAGTACAGTCGCTACTAAAACCACAGTGATAATCACTGCAGCCAAACCAGAGGACCAATTCAAACCAATATCGGTTGCCCCTGTACGCAAGAGAAAAAGCAAAAAAGAGGCAAGAAGGGTGAAGCAAGATGAAGAAACAATGTATTCACCACCCGGTAAAAAGAACTGTCGTGGTTTAAACCCTAGCCAGGGAGCTTGTTCACTCACTTCCAGTGAGTGGTGCCGGGCTGAAAGCAATCGAGGCCCCACCCCCCCGGGGCTCTCCCCTTCCCCGCTCCCAGAGGAACGGGGAGGAGGATCGAAAAAATGCAACTCCCACGGGTTGAGACAAGAACAGTCCAGCAACCAACGTACAACACAAATCACCACCGCTACCACCAACGACAACAACGATAAGAGAAAATAACGAGGGAAGAGAATACAAAACCACCGGCCAAGAAACCAGTCCCACCCGGAAGCCCGTGTCCTTCTGGGTAACTCCCAGTTACCCCCCACCCTGGGCATGACGTGCAGTGGTATGGAATACCTCTCTGGCTAGCCTGGGTCAGGCGCCCTGTCTCTGCTTCCTCACGGCTTCCCCTCCTCCCTGGCAGAGCATGAGCCTTCCAAAGTCCTTGGTCAGGGTAAACATCACTTAGCAACAACCGAAAACATCGGTATCACCAACACTGTTCCCAGGCTGGAAGTCAAAACACAGCACTGCACCAGCTACCACGAAGGAGAAACATGACTGCTACTGCTGAACCCAGGACACCTCTCTATCAGGTGACCCGGAAGAAGAATGATTTTAAAAGGGGCCCTAATCAACAACAAGCCTTTCAGCAAATTAAACGCGAGATAGTTCACGCAGTAACCCTTGGACCAGTCCGGACCAGGCCAGATGTAAAAAACGTACTGTACACTGCAGCCATGGAGAATGGTCCTACCTGGAGCCACTGGCAGAAAGCTCCAGGGGAAACTCGAGGTCGACCCTCGGCTTCTGGAGTCGGGGATACAAAGGATCTGAGGCCAGCTATACCCCAACTGAGAAAGAGATACTGGCAGCCTATGAAGGGGCTCGAGCTGCTTCGGAAGTGATTGGCACTGAAGCACAGCTCCTCCTGGCACCCCGGTTGCCCGTGCTGAGGTGGATGTTCAAAGGCAGGGTCTCCTCTACACATCATGCAACCGATGCTACGTAGAGTAAATGGGCTGCACTAATTATACAACGAACTCGAATAGGAAATCTCAGTCGTCCAGGCATTCTAGAAGTCATCATGGACTGGCCAGAGGGCAAAAATTTTGGAATGTCACCAGAGGAGGAGGTGATGCGTGCTGAAGAGGTCCCACCATATAATAAACTGTCAGAAAGTGAAAAGCAGTATGCCTTGTTTACTGATGGGTCCTGCTGTACTGTGGGAAAGTATCAGAGATGGGAGGCAGCTGTATAGAGTCCTGGACGACAAGTTGCAGAAACTGCTGAAGGAGAGGGTGAATCGAGTCAGTTTGCTGAGGTGAAAGCCATCCAGCTGGCCCTGGACATTGCTGAACAAGAAAAGTGACCAGTACTTTATCTCTATACTGACTCATGGATGGTGGCAAATGCCCTGTGGGGGTGGTTGCAGCAGTGGAAGCAGAGCAACTGGCAACGCAGAGGTAAACCCATCTGGTCTGCTGCCCTGTGTCAAGATATTGCTGCCCGGGTGCAGAACCTGGTGGTGAAGGTACGTCAGGTAGATGCCCATGTACCCAAGAGTCCGGCCACTGAGGAACACCAGAACACCCAACAAGTGGATAAAGCGGCTAAGATTGAAGTGGCTCAGATGGACTTAGATTGGCAACATAAAGGTGAATTACTTTTGGCCCAGTGGGCCCATGACACTTCAGGCCATCAGGGGAGAGATGCAACATATAGATGGGCCAGTGATCGAGGGGTAGACTTAACAATGGACACTATTGCCCAGGTTATTCATGAGTGTGAAACGTGCTGCAATTAAACAAGCCAAACGGTTAAAGCCTCTTTGGTATGGAGGACGATGGCTGAATTACAAATATGGGGAGGCCTGGCAGATTGACTATATCATGCTGCCGACATCCTGCCAAGGCAAGTGCCATGTGCTTACCGTGGTGGAAGCAACCACCGGATGGCTGGAAACGTACGCTGTGTCCCACGCCACTGCCCGGAACACTATCCTGGGCCTTGAGAAACAGATTTTGTGGCGACACGGCATCCCAGAGAGAATTGAGTCAGACAATGGGACTCATTTCCGGAATAACCTTATAGATATTTGGGCCAAAGAGCATGGCATTGAGTGGGTATATCACATCCCGTATCAAGCACCAGCCTCTGGGAAAATCGAATGGTACAATGGGCTGTTAAAAACTACACTGAGAGCAATGGGTGGGGGAACTTTCAAGCATTGGGATACACACTTACCAAAGGCCACCTGGTTGGTCAACACCAGAGGATCTGCCAACAGGGGTGGCCCAGCCCAGTCAGAACTTTTACATATTGTAGAGGGGGACAAAGTTCCCGTGGTGCATATGAAGAATTTGCTGGGGAAGACAGTCTGGGTTATTCCTGCTTCAGGTAAAGGCAAACTCACTCGTGGGATTGCTTTTGCTCAGGGTCCTGCATACACTTGGTGGGTAATGTGGGAAGATGGGGAAGTCCGATGTGTACCTCAAGGGGATTTGATTTTAGGCGAAAACAGCCAAGAGGTATTCCACGTCATGCCTGGGGGGGGTGTTACCTGGAAAGACAGGGGCTTCTGGGTCAGCCTCGTTTCTCGGCAGGTGGTATTGTATTCTCTTCCCTGGTTATTTTCTCTTCTCTTTGTTGTCGTTGATAGTAGCGGTGGTGATTTGTGTTGTACATTGGTTGCTGGACTGTTCTTGTCTCAACCCGTGGGAGTTGCACTCTTTCGATCCTCCTCAGCATCCCGCCGGGAGCGGGGAAGGGGAGAGCCCGGGGGGGGCCTCGATTGCTTTCAGCCCGGCACCACTCACTGGAAGTGAGTGAACAAGCTGTCTGGCTAGGTTTTAAACCACAACAACATGGGAAAGGGAAGAACGACAGCAGCGCGGGTGGCGCGGTTGCAACGCTCGCCGTCTGCAGAAAATGCCCAGCAACAGCTTTCTGTCCTAGTTCTTCAGCTGTGTGAGCATATGACATATGACAAACATATGTGCTCTACTCACTGTGGTTCAGTACGGCCAGGAGAAGGCCCCGTAGATGTTTTATTCAATTGGACTTTTAATTGGGAAAGCGAGGAGCGTCAGCAATACACATTGCAGCTTTGCAAATCTCACTGTCTGCATAAGAGGCCCAAAACCAGCTTTCTGTACTGGATCTTCCCCTGTAGGAGGAGAAGACAAGCATTAGTACTCAACACACTCTGCTGCAGGATGGGTGAAATCTGTTGCCGCAGAGGTTGGATTCAAATGGAATTTTAGGTGGGAAAGTGGGGAACTACAGCAATTCTGGTGGCACTGTTGCAAAGCTCACTGTTGGCAGAAGAGGCCCAGTTCCAGCTTTCTGTCCTGGCTCTTCGGCTATGGGAGCAGAAGCCAAACATTTGTGCTCTACTCACTCTGCTGGAGGACGGCCAGGTGAGGTAAACAGAGAAGATGCACACAAAAGGAGTTTAGGTGGGAAAGCGAGGAGCAACAGCAATGCTGTTGGCACCGTTGCTAAGCTCACTGTCTGCAGAAGATCCCCAGAACCAGTTTTCTTTCCTGGCTGTTCGTCTGTGGCAGTAGAGGCCAAACATTCTTGCTATATTCATTCTGCTGCGGGACAGCAGAGATTGGGCGCCACAGAGATTGGAATTAAATATAGTTTTAGGTGGGAAAGTGAAGACGGACAGCAATGCGGGTGGCACAGTTACAAAGCTCACTGTCAGCAGAAGAGGCGCAGCACCAGCTTTCTGTCCTGGCTATTTGGCTGTGGGACCAGAGGACAAACGTTGGTGCTC
>NW_026642579.1:0-999 GCF_028554395.1 Pezoporus wallicus
CTCACCCAGCTCGCTGGCGATGACCTCCCGTGTGGGGCCGGAGGCCGAGGCCCACGCGGCCTCGAGGACGCGGCTGCCGCTGCGGTGGCAGGCGAGGGCCGCCCAGTGCCCCTGCAACAGAGCCAGAACAGCCCCGTTCCACCTTAAAACCGCCCCAAACGGGTTAAAATGCCCCAAAAAGGGCTTCAAACACCCCAATTCCACCTTAAAACGCTCAAATTCCACCTTAAACCATCCCAAAATGGGTTAAAATGCCCAAATTCCACCTTAAAACACCCCAAATTCCACCTTAAACCATCCCAAAATGGGTTAAAATGCCCCAATTCCACCTTAAAACACCCCTAAATGGGTTAAAATGCCCCAATTCCACCATAAAACACCCCAAATTCCACCTTAAAACACTCCAAAATTGGTTAAAATGGCCCAATTCCACCTTAAACCACCCCAAATTCCACCTTAAACCACCCCAAAATGGGTTAAAATGCCCCAATTCCACCTTAAAACACCCCAAATTCCACCTTAAACCATCCCAAAATGGGTTAAAATGCCCCAATTCCACCTTAAAACACCCCAAATTCCACATTAAACCATCCCAAAATGGGTTAAAATGCCCCAATTCCACCTTAAAACACCCCAAATTCCACCTTAAACCACCCCAAAATGAGTTAAAATGCCCCAATTCCACCTTAAAACACCCCAAATTCCACCTTAAAACACTCCAAAATGGGTTAAAATGCCCCAATTCCACCTTAAACCACCCCAAATTCCACCTTAAACCACCCCAAAATGGGTTAAAATGCCCCAATTCCACCTTAAAACACCCCAAATTCCACCTTAAAACACCCCAAAATGGGTTAAAAGGCCCAAATTCCACCTTAAAACACCCCAAATTCCACCTTAAAACACTCCAAAATGGGTTAAAATGCCCCAATTCCACCTTAAAACGCTCAAATTCCACCTTAAACCATCCCAAAATGGGTTAAAATGCCCAAATTCCAC
>NW_026642580.1:0-989 GCF_028554395.1 Pezoporus wallicus
AAAAAGCGGTTTAAATTTGATAGAAATGGGGCAAAATGGGTTAGAAATGAGGGAAAAACTCTGAAACCAGGAAAGAATTGGGCAAAAATTAGCAAGGAAAAAAAAAGCTTAAAAGGAGTTTAAACGTGGCAAAAATAGGATAGAAACTGCCAAAAATGGATTAAAAGGGGTTAGAACTTGACAAAAGTGGGTTAGGAAAGGGGAAAAATAACTTAAAAATGGTTAGAAATTGAGAAATTTGGGTTAGGAAAAGAAACAAAAAAATGCTTAAAACGACTTAGAAAATGGAAATAAAAAAAGGGTTAGTAATGGCCAAAAGTGGCTTAAAACGTTTAAGAAAGTAACAAGAATGCATAGCAAACGGGGGAAAAACTGGTTTCAATTTGATAGAAATGGGGAAAAATGGGTTAGAAATGAGCGAAAAACTCTGAAACCAGGAAAGAATTGGGCAAAAATTAGCAAGGAAAAAAAAAGCTTAAAAGGTGTTTAAACGTGGCAAAAAAAAGGATAGAAACTGCCAAAAATGGATTAAAAGGGGTTAGAACTTGACAAAAGTGGGTTAGGAAAGGGGAAAAATAACTTAAAAATGGTTAGAAATTGAGAAATTTGGGTTAGGAAAAGAAAGCAAAAAATGCTTAAAACGACTTAGAAAATGGAAATAAAAAAAGGGTTAGCAATGGCCAAAAGTGGCTTAAAACGTTTAAGAAAGTAACAAGAATGCATAGCAAACGGGGGGAAAAAAGCGGTTTAAATTTGATAGAAATGGGGCAAAATGGGTTAGAAATGAGGGAAAAACTCTGAAACCAGGAAAGAATTGGGCAAAAAACAGCAAGGAAAAAAAAAAGCTTAAAAGGGGATGAAACGTGGCAAAAATAGGATAGAAACTGCCAAAAATGGATTAAAAGGGGTTAGAACTTGACAAAAATGGGTTAGGAAAGGGGAAAAATAACTTAAAAATGGTTAGAAATTGAGAAATATGGGTTAGGAAA
>NW_026642581.1:0-992 GCF_028554395.1 Pezoporus wallicus
GGGGGGGTGGGGCAATGGGGGTAATGGGGGTATGGGGTAATGGGGGGGGATGGGGTAGGGGGTAATTGGGGGCTATGGGGCAATGGGGGGGTATGGGGGGCTATGGGGCAATGGGGGGCTATGGGGCAATGGGGGGCTATGGGGGGCTATGGGGCAATGGGGTCTATGGGGCAATGGGGGGCTGTGGGGCAATGGGGGGCTATGGGGCAATGGGGGGCTGTGGGGCAATGGGGGTCTATGGGGGGCTATGGGGTAATGGGAGAGGATGGGGTAGGGGGGTAATTGGGGGCTATGGGGCAATGGGGGGGTATGGGGGGCTATGGGGCAATGGGGGGCTATGGGGCAATGGGGGGCTGTGGGGCAATGGGGGGCTGTGGGGCAATGGGGGGCTGTGGGGCAATGGGGGGCTGTGGGGCAATGGGGGGCTATGGGGCAATGGGGGGCTGTGGGGTAATGGGGGGCTATGGGTCAATGGGGGTTATAGGGTAATGGGGGCATGTGGGTTTGGGGTCCATGGGTGCTGTATGTGGGGCCCAGGCCCCCCTATGGGGCCCCCCATACCCCCATACGGGGGTGTTATCCCCCCATCCCCCCCACCCCCCACCCCCCACCCCCCATAGCCCCTCCCCCCTCATCCCCCCCCTCCAATCACGTCCCCCCCCCCCCCGCAGCGCGGCGCTGACGTCAACGCGCAGTCGTACGCGGGCTGCACGGCGCTGCACGCGGCGGCGGCGCGCGGCCACCAGGGGGCGCTGCGGCTCCTGCTCCGCAGCGGCGCCGACTGCGGCGTCCGCAACCACCACAACGAGCGCCCCCTGGCAGTGGCGGCCGACGGGGGGGGGGGGGGGGGGGGGGGGGGGGGGGGGGGGGGGGGGGGGGGGGGGGGGGGGGGGGGGGGGGGGGGGGGGGGGGGGGGGGGGTATGGGGGGATATGGGGGGATATGGGGGGGTATGGGGGGATATGGGGGGATATGGGGGGGATATGGGGGGGG
>NW_026642582.1:0-984 GCF_028554395.1 Pezoporus wallicus
CAATGCCCCACAGACGTTCCCAATACCCCACTTTCCCCCACCACACAATGCCCCACAGACCCCGCAGTGCCCCACAGACCCCTCACGCCCCACAGACGCCCCCAATGCCCCACAGACGTTCCCAATACCCCACTTTCCCCCACCACACAATGCCCCACAGACCCCCGCAGTGCCCCACAGACCCCCGGCAGTGCCCCACAGACGCCCCCAATACCCCCACAAGGCCTCAGCCCTCCACCCCCGGTGCCCCATTGACCCCCATGAACCCCAATGCCCCCCCCCCCCATAGGCCACACAGGCTGGCTCCCGCAGCCGTAGGCCGGGCCCCCGGCAGTACCGGTGACGCAGCCGTTGACGGCCGTGGGCTTCTGCGCGTCACCACGTAGTTGTAGGACATGGTGGCGGCGGGGGGGGGGCCTGGGAGGGCCGGAAGAGGGGAAGGGGGGGTTCGGGAACCGGGGGAGCAGGAACGGAGCCGCGCACCGGGAGCGCGGCCTAGCGCGGCCTGTCCGCCGCTTCCGCCCGCCGCCCTGACGTCACGGGCGGAGCGATGCCGGGGGCTGCTCTAGGCTGCTTGGAGGACCCCGAGGAGCAGAGGAGACGGGAGGAGGAGGGGGCTGAGCTGCGGTGGGGATGGAGCCGGAGGGGATGGAGCCGGAGGGGATGGATCCCTATGGGATGGATCCGTACGGGATAGATCCCTTTGGGATGGATCCTTATGGGATGGATCCGTACGGGATAGATCCCTTTGGGATGGATCCTTATGGGATGGATCCAGAGGGGATGGATCCGTACGGGATAGATCCCTTTGGGATGGGTCCGTGCGGGATGGACCCGGAGGGGGATGGATCCAAAGGATGGATCCCTATGGGATGGATCCCAATGGAGATGGATCCCTATGGGATGGGATCCGTACGGGATAGATCCCTTTGGGATGGATCCCGGAGGGGATGGATCCGTGCGGGATGGATCCGTACGGGATGG
>NW_026642583.1:0-5000 GCF_028554395.1 Pezoporus wallicus
GAGCGACAGCAATGGTGGTGACACCGTTGCAAAGCTGACTGTGTGCTGAAGATGCCCAGCACATGCTTTCCCTCCTGGCTCTTCGGCTCTGAGAGCAGAGGCCAGACGTTCGTGCTCTACTCACTGTGCTGCTGGGCAGGCGAGAGCAAGCTCCGAAGAGGTTGCATTCAAATGGACTTTAGGTATGAAACCGAGGAGCGACAGCAATGATGGTGACACCGTTGCAAAGCTGACTGTGTGCTGAAGATGCCCAGCACATGCTTTCCCTCCTGGCTCTTCGGCTGTGGGAGCAGACGGCCAACGTTCGTGCTCTACTCACTGTGCTGCTGGGCAGCCGAGAGCAAGCTCCGAAGAGGGTTGCATTCAAATGGACCTTTAGGTATGAAAGTGAGGAGCGACAGCAATGATGGTGACACCGTTGCAAAGCTGACTGTGTGCTGAAGATGCCCAGCACATGCTTTCCCTCCTGGCTCTTCGACTGTGGGAGCAGACGGCAACTGTTCGTGCTCTACTCACTGTGCTGCTGGGCAGCCGAGAGCAAGCTCCGAAGAGGGTGCATTCAAATGGACCTTTAGGTATGAAACACTGAGGAGCGACAGCAATGATGGTGACACCGTTGCAAAGCTGACTGTGTGCTGAAGATGCCCAGCACATGCTTTCCCTCCTGGCTCTTCGACTGTGGGAGCAGACGGCCAACGTTCGTGCTCTACTCACTGTGCTGCTGGGCAGCCGAGAGCAAGCTTGGAGAGGGTGCATTCAAATGGACCTTTAGGTATGAAAGCGAGGAGCGACAGCAATGATGGTGACACCGTTGCAAAGCTGACTGTGTGCTGAAGATGCCCAGCACATGCTTTCCCTCCTGGCTCTTCGGCTCTGGGAGCAGAGGCCAGACGTTCGTGCTCTACTGACTGTGCTGCTGGGCAGCCGAGAGCAAGCTCCGCAGAGGTTGCATTCAAATGGACTTTTCGGTATGAAAGCGAGGAGCGACAGCAATGATGGTGACACTGAAGATGCCCAGCACATGCTTTCCCTCCTGGCTCTTCGATTGTGGGAGCAGACGGCAACTGTTCGTGCTCTACTCACTGTGCTGCTGGGCAGCCGAGAGCAAGCTCCGAAGAGGGTGCATTCAAATGGACCTTTAGGTATGAAACTGAGGAGCGACAGCAATGATGGTGACACCGTTGCAAAGCTGACTGTGTGCTGAAGATGCCCAGCACATGATTTCCCTCCTGGCTCTTCGGCTCTGGGAGCAGAGGCCAGACGTTCATGCTCTAATCACTGTGCTGCTGGGCAGCCGAGAGCACGCTCCGAAGAGGGGGGACTGCAGTTGACACTTCGGTATGAAAGCGAGGAGCGACAGCAATGATGGTGACACCGTTGCAAAGCTGACTGTGTGCTGAAGATGCCCAGCACATGCTTTCCCTCCTGGCTCTTCGACTCTGGGAGCAGAGGCCAGACGTTCGTGCTCTACTCACTGTGCTGCTGGCAGCCGAGAGCAAGCTCCGAAGAGGTTGCATTCAAATGGACCTTTAGGTATGAAAGTGAGGAGCGACAGCAATGATGGTGACACCGTTGCAAAGCTGACTGTGTGCTGAAGATGCCCAGCACATGCTTTCCCTCCTGGCTCTTCGACTGTGGGAGCAGACGGCAACGTTCGTGCTCTACTCACTGTGCTGCTGGGCAGCCGAGAGCAAGCTCCGAAGAGGGTGCATTCAAATGGACCTTTAGGTATGAAACGGAGGAGCGACAGCAATGATGGTGACACCGTTGCAAAGCTGACTGTGTGCTGAAGATGCCCAGCACATGCTTTCCCTCCTGGCTCTTCGACTGTGGGAGCAGACGGCATACGTTCGTGCTCTACTCACTGTGCTGCTGGGCAGCCGAGAGCAAGCTCCGAAGAGGTTGCATTCAATTGGACTTTTAGGTATGAAAGCGAGGAGCGACAGCAATGATGGTGACACCGTTGCAAAGCTGACTGTGCTGAAGATGCCCAGCACATGCTTTCCCTCCTGGCTCTTCGACTGTGGGAGCAGACGGCAACGTTCGTGCTCTACTCACTGTGCTGCTGGGCAGCCGAGATCTTGCTCCGCAGAGGGCGCATTCAAATGGACCTTTAGGTATGAAAGCGAGGAGCGACAGCAATGATGGTGACACCGTTGCAAAGCTGACTGTGTGCTGAAGATGCCCAGCACATGCTTTCCCTCCTGGCTCTTCGACTGTGGGAGCAGACGGCAATCGTTCGTGCTCTACTCACTGTGCTGCTGGGCAGCCGAGAGCAAGCTCCGAAGAGGGTGCATTCAAATGGACCTTTAGGTATGAAACTGAGGAGCGACAGCAATGATGGTGACACCGTTGCAAAGCTAACTGTGTGCTGAAGATGCCCAGCACATGCTTTCCCTCCTGGCTCTTCGACTCTGGGAGCAGAGGCCAGACGTTCGTGCTCTACTCACTGAGCTTCTGGGCAGCTGAGAAGCAGCTTTGGAGAGGTTGCATTCAAATGGACTTTTAGGTATGAAACCGAGGAGCGACAGCAATAATGGTGACACCGTTGCAAAGCTGACTGTGTGCTGAAGATGCCCAGCACATGCTTTCCCTCCTGGCTCTTCGACTGTGGGAGCAGAGGCAACGTTCGTGCTCTACTCACTGTGCTGCTGGGCAGCCTAAGAGCAAGCTCTAGAGGTTGCATTCAAATGGACCTTTAGGTATGAAACCGAGGAGCGACAGCAATGATGGTGACACCGTTGCAAAGCTGACTGTGTGCTGAAGATGCCCAGCACATGCTTTCCCTCCTGGCTCTTCGACTGTGGGAGCAGACGGCAACGTTCGTGCTCTACTCACTGTGCTGCTGGGCAGCCGAGAGCAAGCTCCGAAGAGGGTGCATTCAAATGGACCTTTAGGTATGAAACCGAGGAGCGACAGCAATGATGGTGACACCGTTGCAAAGCTGACTGTGTGCTGAAGATGCCCAGCACATGCTTTCCCTCCTGGCTCTTCGACTCTGGGAGCAGACGCCAGACGTTCGTGCTCTAATCTCTGTGCTGCTGGGCAGCCGAGAGCAAGCTCCGAAGAGGTTGCATTCAAATGGACCTTTAGGTATGAAAGCGAGGAGCGACAGCAATGATGGTGACACCGTTGCAAAGCTGACTGTGTGCTGAAGATGCCCAGCACATGCTTTCCCTCCTGGCTCTTCGGCTCTGGGAGCAGAGGCCAGACGTTCGTGCTCTACTCACTGTGCTGCTGTGCAGCCGAGAGCAAGCTCCGAAGAGGGTGCATTCAAATGGACTTTTAGGTATGAAAGCGAGGAGCGACAGCAATGATGGTGACACCGTTGCAAAGCTGACTGTGTGCTGAAGATGCCCAGCACATGCTTTCCCTCCTGGCTCTTCGACTGTGGGAGCAGACGGCAACCGTTCGTGCTCTACTCACTGTGCTGCTGGGCAGCCGAGAGCAAGCTCCGAAGAGGGTGCATTCAAATGGACCTTTAGGTATGAAAGCGAGGAGCGACAGCAATGGTGGTGACACCGTTGCAAAGCTGACTGTGTGCTGAAGATGCCCAGCACATGCTTTCCCTCCTGGCTCTTCGACTCTGGGAGCAGAGGCCAGACGTTCGTGCTGTAATCGCTGTGCCCCGGGGCAGCTCAGAGCAAGCTCCGGAGAGGTTGCATTCAAATGGACTTTTAGGTATGAAAGCGAGGAGCGACAGCAATGATGGTGACACCGTTGCAAAGCTGACTGTGTGCTGAAGATGCCCAGCACATGCTTTCCCTCCTGGCTCTTCGACTGTGGGAGCAGAGGCCAGACGTTCGTGCTCTACTCACTGTGCTGCTGGGCAGCCGAGAGCAAGCTCCGAAGAGGTTGCATTCAAATGGACCTTTAGGTATGAAAGTGAGGAGCGACAGCAATGATGGTGACACCGTTGCAAAGCTGACTGTGTGCTGAAGATGCCCAGCACATGCTTTCCCTCCTGGCTCTTCGATTGTGGGAGCAGACGGCAACGTTCGTGCTCTACTCACTGTGCTGCTGGGCAGCCGAGAGCAAGCTCCGAAGAGGGTGCATTCAAATGGACCTTTAGGAAAGAGACTGAGGAGCGACAGCAATGGTGGTGACACCGTTGCAAAGCTGACTGTGTGCTGAAGATGCCCAGCACATGCTTTCCCTCCTGGCTCTTCGCTGTGGGAGCAGACGGCAACCGTTCGTGCTCTACTCACTGTGCTGCTGGGCAGCCGAGAGCAAGCTCTTAAGAGGGTGCATTCAAATGGACCTTTAGGTATGAAAGCGAGGAGCGACAGCAATGATGGTGACACCGTTGCAAAGCTGACTGTGTGCTGAAGATGCCCAGCACATGCTTTCCCTCCTGGCTCTTCGACTCTGGGAGCAGACGCCAACGTTCGTGCTCTACTCACTGTGCTGCTGGGCAGCCGAGAGCAAGCTCCGGAGAGGTTGCATTCAAATGGACTTTTAGGTATGAAACCGAGGAGCGACAGCAATGATGGTGACACCGTTGCAAAGCTGACTGTGTGCTGAAGATGCCCAGCACATGCTTTCCCTCCTGGCTCTTCGGATCTGGGAGCAGAAGCCAGACGTTCGTGCTCTAATCGCTCTGCCCCTGGGCAGCCGAGAACAAGCTCCGGAGAGGTTGCATTCAAATGGACTTTTAAGTATGAAAGCGAGGAGCGACAGCAATGGTGACACCGTTGCAAAGCTGACTGTGTGCTGAAGATGCCCAGCACATGTTTTCCATCCTGGCTCTTCGGCTCTAAGAGCAGAGGCCAGACGTTCATGCACTAATCACTGTGCCCCTGGGCAGCCGAGAACAAGCTTTGGAGACGTTGCATTCAAATGGACTTTTACATATGAAACCGAGGAGCGACAGCAATGATGGTGACACCGTTGCAAAGCTGACTGTGTGCTGAAGATGCCCAGCACATGCTTTCCCTCCTGGCTCTTCGGCTCTGGGAACAGAGGCCAGACGTTCGTGCTCTAATCGCTGTGCTGCTGGG
>NW_026642584.1:0-984 GCF_028554395.1 Pezoporus wallicus
CCCGGGGCCGCTCTCCCGGGCCGGCTTCAGCTGCCGCCGGCTCCCGGGGCCGCTCCCCCTCGGCTCCCCGCAGCCTCACGAAGATGGAGAGTAGGGTGAGGGCCAGGCCGGTGAAGAGCAGCCGGACGGCCAGGTACAAGTCCACGGCCACGTCCGTCCCGCCCTGCTGCTGGAGCCCCCCCGTATTACAAGCCATTGCCATAAAGCACAGTGAGACAAGAACCTTAGCCCAGGCCCCACACTTGATAAACACTATCACAGCAAATACCGGCTCTATGTAAGTTACAACGGTCTGAAGCTGTGAGATCAACAAGAACAACTCTGAGAGCCAATAAATCGTCATTGTGATGAGTGACTATTAATCCGGTCAGATCTGTCGTTATCTCAACCCTTCGTGCCCCACGTTGGGCGCCAAAAAGAACTGTCGTGGTTTAAACCCAGTCAGGTAATTCGTTCACTCACTTCCCCCCCTTTCTTGCCCTCCCCCTGCTCCTGGAGGGCCGGAGAGGAGAATCAAAAGAATGCAACTCCCACGGGTTGAGATAAGAACAGTTTAGTAACTAAGGTATAACACAAATCACTACTGCTACCACCAATGATAATAATGATAAAGGAAATAACAAGGGAACAGAATACAACACTTCACCACCCGCTGACCGATAATTCGCCCCCCAAGCCCGACCAAGCTCCGACCGATACCTCCTCCAACCCTGCAGTCTCCCAGCCCTTCCAGCTCACTCCCAGTTACATCCTGGGCATGACGTGCTGTGGTATGGAATACCTCTTTGGTCAGTTTGGGTCAGGTGTCCTGTCTCTGCTTCCTCCCGGCTTCCCCTCCTCCCTGGCAGAGCATGAGGCTCACAAAGTCCTTGGCCAAACCAAAACATCTCTATCAGCTCTGTTCCCGAGCCGAAAGTCAAAACACTGCACTGCACCAGCTACCAAGGAGGAGAAACATGACTGCTACTGCTGAACCCAGGACAC
>NW_026642585.1:0-983 GCF_028554395.1 Pezoporus wallicus
CCCGGACCCATAGATCCAGACCCATAGATCCCGACCCATAGATCCCGGACCCATAGATCCCGACCCATAGATCCGGACCCATAGATCCGGACCCATAGATCCAGACCCATAGAGCCCATAGATCCGGACCCATAGATCCCGACCCATAGATCCGGACCCATAGATCCGGACCCATAGATCCAGACCCATAGATCCCGACCCATAGATCCAGACCCATAGATCCGGACCCATAGATCCGGACCCATAGATCCGGACCCATAGATCCGGACCCATAGATCCGGACCCATAGATCCAGACCCATAGATCCAGACCCATAGATCCGGACCCATAGATCCCGACCCATAGATCCAGACCCATAGATCCCGACCCATAGATCCAGACCCATAGATCCCGACCCATAGATCCGGACCCATAGATCCCGACCCATAGATCCAGACCCATAGATCCGGACCCATAGATCCAGACCCATAGATCCAGACCCATAGATCCGGACCCATAGATCCGGACCCATAGATCCCGACCCATAGATAGACCCGGACCCATAGATCCAGACCCATAGATCCAGACCCATAGATCCATAGATCCAGACCCATAGATCCCGACCCATAGATCCCGACCCATAGATCCGGACCCATAGATCCAGACCCATAGATCCAGACCCATAGATCCGGACCCATAGATCCGGACCCATAGATCCGGACCCATAGATCCAGACCCATAGATCCGGACCCATAGATCCGGACCCATAGATCTGGACCCAAGGAGCCCTATAGATCCGGACCCATAGAGACAGACCCATAGAGCCCCATAGATCTGGACCCATAGAGACAGCCCCATAGAACCCACTCCAGCCCCATAGAACCCCATTTAGCCCCATAGAACTGCTTTCCAGCCCCATAGAACCGGTCCCATAGAGCCCACTCCAGCCCCATAGATCCGGACCCATAGAACCCACTCCAGCCCCATAGATCCGGACCCATAGA
>NW_026642586.1:0-9719 GCF_028554395.1 Pezoporus wallicus
TGCTGTGTGAGCAGATGCCACTGTTCATTCTGTGCTGACTGTGTTGCTGCGCAGCAGGGAGCAGGCTCTGGACTGATTCTATTCAAATGCTTTTCCTGTATGAGTGTTAGCAGTGAAAGCAACGATGGAGGCACCAATGTAAAGTGGATTGTGTGCTGAACAGGTCCAGCACCAGCTTTCAATCCTGGCTCTTCTGCTGTGGGAGCAGAGGCCAAACGTTCGTGCTGTACTCACTGTGCTGCTGGGCAGCTGAGAGACACCACCTGAGAATTTGGATTCAAATGGACTTTTAGGTATGAAACCGAGGAGAGACTGCAATGATGGTGACCCCGTTGCAAAGCTGCTTGTGTGCTGAAGAAGCAGAGCACTAGCTTTCCCTGCTGCTCCTTCTGCCGTGTGAGCAGATGCCACTGTTCATGCACAGCAGAGAGCAGGCTCTGGACTGATTCCATTCAAATGCTTTTCCTGTATGAAAGTGAGCAGTGAAAGCAACGATGGAGGCACCAATGTAAAGGGGATTGTGTGCTGAACAGGTCCAGCACCAGCTTTCAATCCTGGCTCTTCTGCTGTGGGAGCAGAGGCCAAACGTTCGTGCTGTACTCACTGTGCTGCTGGGCAGCTGAGAGACACCACCTGAGAATTTGGATTCAAATGGACTTTTAGGTATGAAACCGAGGAGAGACTGCAATGATGGTGACCCCGTTGCAAAGCTGCTTGTGTGCTGAAGAAGCAGAGCACTAGCTTTCCCTGCTGCTCCTTCTGCCGTGTGAGCAGATGCCACTGTTCATTCTGTGCTGACTGTGTTGCTGCGCAGCAGAGCAGGCTCTGGACTGATTCCATTCAAATGCTTTTCCTGTATGAATGTGAGCAGTGAAAGCAAAGATGGAGGCACCAATGTAAAGGGATTGTGTGCTGAACAGGTCCAGCACCAGCTTTCAATCCTGGCTCTTCTGCTGTGGGAGCAGAGGCCAAACGTTCGTGCTGTACTCACTGTGCTGCTGGGCAGCTGAGAGACACCACCTGAGAATTTGGATTCAAATGGACTTTTAGGTATGAAACCGAGGAGAGACTGCAATGATGGTGACCCCGTTGCAAAGCTGCTTGTGTGCTGAAGAAGCAGAGCACTAGCTTTCCCTGCTGCTCCTTCTGCCGTGTGAGCAGATGCCACTGTTCATTCTGTGCTGACTGTGTTGCTGCGCAGCAGAGAGCAGGCTCTGGACTGATTCCATTCAAATGCTTTTCCTGTATGAAAGTGAGCAGTGAAAGCAACGATGGAGGCACCAATGTAAAAGGGATTGTGTGCTGAACAGGTCCAGCACCAGCTTTCAATCCTGGCTCTTCTGCTGTGGGAGCAGAGGCCAAACGTTCGTGCTGTACTCACTGTGCTGCTGGGCAGCTGAGAGACACACCTGAGAATTTGGATTCAAATGGACTTTTAGGTATGAAACCGAGGAGAGACTGCAATGATGGTGACCCCGTTGCAAAGCTGCTTGTGTGCTGAAGAAGCAGAGCACTAGCTTTCCCTGCTGCTCCTTCTGCCGTGTGAGCAGATGCCACTGTTCATTCTGTGCTGACTGTGTTGCTGCGCAGCAGAGAGCAGGCTCTGGACTGATTCCATTCAAATGCTTTTCCTGTATGAAAGTGAGCAGTGAAAGCAACGATGGAGGCACCAATGAAAAGGGGATTGTGTGCTGAACAGGTCCAGCACCAGCTTTCAATCCTGGCTCTTCTGCTGTGGGAGCAGAGGCCAAACGTTCGTGCTGTACTCACTGTGCTGCTGGGCAGCTGAGAGACACCACCTGAGAATTTGGATTCAAATGGACTTTTAGGTATGAAACCGAGGAGAGACTGCAATGATGGTGACCCCGTTGCAAAGCTGCTTGTGTGCTGAAGAAGCAGAGCACTAGCTTTCCCTGCTGCTCCTTCTGCCGTGTGAGCAGATGCCACTGTTCATTCTGTGCTGACTGTGTTGCTGCGCAGCAGAGAGCAGGCTCTGGACTGATTCCATTCAAATGCTTTTCCTGTATGAAAGTGAGCAGTGAAAGCAACGATGGAGGCACCAATGTTTTGGGATTGTGTGCTGAACAGGTCCAGCACCAGCTTTCAATCCTGGCTCTTCTGCTGTGGGAGCAGAGGCCAAACGTTCGTGCTGTACTCACTGTGCTGCTGGGCAGCTGAGAGACACCACCTGAGAATTTGGATTCAAATGGACTTTTAGGTATGAAACCGAGGAGAGACTGCAATGATGGTGACCCCGTTGCAAAGCTGCTTGTGTGCTGAAGAAGCAGAGCACTAGCTTTCCCTGCTGCTCCTTCTGCCGTGTGAGCAGATGCCACTGTTCATTCTGTGCTGACTGTGTTGCTGCGCAGCAGAGAGCAGGCTCTGGACTGATTCCATTCAAATGCTTTTCGACTGTGTTCCTGCACAGCAGAGAGCAGGCTCTGGACTGATTCCATTCAAATGCTTTTCCTGTATGAATGTGAGCAGTGAAAGCAACGATGAATGCACCAATGTAAAAGGGGATTGTGTGCTGAACTGGTTCAGCACCAGCTTTCAATCCTGGCTCTTCTGCTGTGGGAGCAGGCCAAACGTTCGTGCTGTACTCACTGTGCTGCTGGGCAGCTGAGAGACACCACCTGAGAATTTGGATTCAAATGGACTTTTAGGTATGAAACCGAGGAGAGACTGCAATGATGGTGACCCCGTTGCAAAGCTGCTTGTGTGCTGAAGAAGCAGAGCACTAGCTTTCCCTGCTGCTCCTTCTGCCGTGTGAGCAGATGCCACTGTTCATTCTGTGCTGACTGTGTTCCTGCGCAGCAGAGAGCAGGCTCTGGACTGATTCCATTCAAATGCTTTTCCTGTATGAAAGTGAGCAGTGAAAGCAACGATGGAGGCACCAATGTAAAGGGGATTGTGTGCTGAACAGGTCCAGCACCAGCTTTCAATCCTGGCTCTTCTGCTGTGGGAGCAGAGGCCAAACGTTCGTGCTGTACTCACTGTGCTGCTGGGCAGCTGAGAGACACCACCTGAGAATTTGGATTCAAATGGACTTTTAGGTATGAAACCGAGGAGAGACTGCAATGATGGTGACCCCGTTGCAAAGCTGCTTGTGTGCTGAAGAAGCAGAGCACTAGCTTTCCCTGCTGCTCCTTCTGCCGTGTGAGCAGATGCCACTGTTCATTCTGTGCTGACTGTGTTGCTGCGCAGGAGAGAGCAGGCCCTGGACTGATTCCATTCAAATGCTTTTCCTGTATGAAAGTGAGCAGTGAAAGCAACGATGGAGGCACCAATGTAAAGGGGATTGTGTGCTGAACAGGTCCAGCACCAGCTTTCAATCCTGGCTCTTCTGCTGTGGGAGCAGAGGCCAAACGTTCGTGCTGTACTCACTGTGCTGCTGGGCAGCTGAGAGACACCACCTGAGAATTTGGATTCAAATGGACTTTTAGGTATGAAACCGAGGAGAGACTGCAATGATGGTGACCCCGTTGCAAAGCTGCTTGTGTGCTGAAGAAGCAGAGCACTAGCTTTCCCTGCTGCTCCTTCTGCCGTGTGAGCAGATGCCACTGTTCATTCTGTGCTGTTGCTGCCAGCAGGGAGCAGGCTCTGCACTGATTCCATTCAAATGCTTTTCCTGTATGAAAGTGAGCAGTGAAAGCAACGATGGAGGCACCAATGTAAAGGGGATTGTGTGCTGAACAGGTCCAGCACCAGCTTTCAATCCTGGCTCTTCTGCTGTGGGAGCAGAGGCCAAACGTTCGTGCTGTACTCACTGTGCTGCTGGGCAGCTGAGAGACACCACCTGAGAATTTGGATTCAAATGGACTTTTAGGTATGAAACCGAGGAGAGACTGCAATGATGGTGACCCCGTTGCAAAGCTGCTTGTGTGCTGAAGAAGCAGAGCACTAGCTTTCCCTGCTGCTCCTTCTGCCGTGTGAGCAGATGCCACTGTTCATTCTGTGCTGACTGTGTTGCTGCGCAGCAGAGAGCAGGCTCTGGACTGATTCCATTCAAATGCTTTTCCTGTATGAAAGTGAGCAGTGAAAGCAACGATGGAGGCACCAATGTAAAAGGGATTGTGTCTGAACAGGTCCAGCACCAGCTTTCAATCCTGGCTCTTCTGCTGTGGGAGCAGAGGCCAAACGTTCGTGCTGTACTCACTGTGCTGCTGGGCAGCTGAGAGACACCACCTGAGAATTTGGATTCAAATGGACTTTTAGGTATGAAACCGAGGAGAGACTGCAATGATGGTGACCCCGTTGCAAAGCTGCTTGTGTGCTGAAGAAGCAGAGCACTAGCTTTCCCTGCTGCTCCTTCTGCCGTGTGAGCAGATGCCACTGTTCATTCTGTGCTGTGTTGCTGCCAGCAGGGAGCAGGCTCTGGACTGATTCTATTCAAATGCTTTTCCTGTATGAGTGAGCAGTGAAAGCAACGATGGAGGCACCAATGTAAAGGGGATTGTGTGCTGAACAGGTCCAGCACCAGCTTTCAATCCTGGCTCTTCTGCTGTGGGAGCAGAGGCCAAACGTTCGTGCTGTACTCACTGTGCTGCTGGGCAGCTGAGAGACACCACCTGAGATTTCGGATTCAAATGGACTTTTAGGTATGAAACCGAGGAGAGACTGCAATGATGGTGACCCCGTTGCAAAGCTGCTTGTGTGCTGAAGAAGCAGAGCACTAGCTTTCCCTGCTGCTCCTTCTGCCGTGTGAGCAGATGCCACTGTTCATTCTGTGCTGACTGTGTTGCTGCGCAGCAGAGAGCAGGCTCTGGACTGATTCCATTCAAATGCTTTTCCTGTATGAATGTGAGCAGTGAAAGCAACGATGGAGGCACCAATGTAAAGGGGATTGTGTGCTGAACAGGTCCAGCACCAGCTTTCAATCCTGGCTCTTCTGCTGTGGGAGCAGAGGCCAAACGTTCGTGCTGTACTCACTGTGCTGCTGGGCAGCTGAGAGACACCACCTGAGAATTTGGATTCAAATGGACTTTTAGGTATGAAACCGAGGAGAGACTGCAATGATGGTGACCCCGTTGCAAAGCTGCTTGTGTGCTGAAGAAGCAGAGCACTAGCTTTCCCTGCTGCTCCTTCTGCCGTGTGAGCAGATGCCACTGTTCATTCTGTGCTGACTGTGTTGCTGCGCAGCAGAGAGCAGGCTCTGGACTGATTCCATTCAAATGCTTTTCCTGTATGAAAGTGAGCAGTGAAAGCAACGATGGAGGCACCAATGTAAAGGGGATTGTGTGCTGAACAGGTCCAGCACCAGCTTTCAATCCTGGCTCTTCTGCTGTGGGAGCAGAGGCCAAACGTTCGTGCTGTACTCACTGTGCTGCTGGGCAGCTGAGAGACACCACCTGAGAATTTGGATTCAAATGGACTTTTAGGTATGAAACCGAGGAGAGACTGCAATGATGGTGACCCCGTTGCAAAGCTGCTTGTGTGCTGAAGAAGCAGAGCACTAGCTTTCCGTGCTGGTCCAACGATGGAGGCACCATTGTAAAGGGGATTGTGTGCTGAACAGGTCCAGCACCAGCTTTCAATCCTGGCTCTTCTGCTGTGGGAGCAGAGGCCAAACGTTCGTGCTGTACTCACTGTGCTGCTGGGCAGCTGAGAGACACCACCTGAGAATTTGGATTCAAATGGACTTTTAGGTATGAAACCGAGGAGAGACTGCAATGATGGTGACCCCGTTGCAAAGCTGCTTGTGTGCTGAAGAAGCAGAGCACTAGCTTTCCCTGCTGCTCCTTCTGCCGTGTGAGCAGATGCCACTGTTCATTCTGTGCTGACTGTGTTGCTGCGCAGCAGAGAGCAGGCTCTGGACTGATTCCATTCAAATGCTTTTCCTGTATGAATGTGAGCAGTGAAAGCAACGATGGAGGCACCAATGTAAAGGGGATTGTGTGCTGAACAGGTCCAGCACCAGCTTTCAATCCTGGCTCTTCTGCTGTGGGAGCAGAGGCCAAACGTGCGTGCTGTACTCACTGTGCTGCTGGGCAGCTGAGAGACACCACCTGAGAATTTGGATTCAAATGGACTTTTAGGTATGAAACCGAGGAGAGACTGCAATGATGGTGACCCCGTTGCAAAGCTGCTTGTGTGCTGAAGAAGCAGAGCACTAGCTTTCCCTGCTGCTCCTTCTGCCGTGTGAGCAGATGCCACTGTTCATTCTGTGCTGACTGTGTTGCTGCGCAGCAGAGAGCAGGCTCTGGACTGATTCCATTCAAATGCTTTTCCTGTATGAGTGTTAGCAGTGAAAGCAACGATGGAGGCACCAATGTAAAGGGGATTGTGTGCTGAACAGGTCCAGCACCAGCTTTCAATCCTGGCTCTTCTGCTGTGGGAGCAGAGGCCAAACGTTCGTGCTGTACTCACTGTGCTGCTGGGCAGCTGAGAGACACCACCTGAGAATTTGGATTCAAATGGACTTTTAGGTATGAAACCGAGGAGAGACTGCAATGATGGTGACCCCGTTGCAAAGCTGCTTGTGTGCTGAAGAAGCAGAGCACTAGCTTTCCCTGCTGGTCCTTCTGCCGTGTGAGCAGATGCCACTGTTCATTCTGTGCTGACTGTGTTGCTGCGCAGCAGAGAGCAGGCTCTGGACTGATTCCATTCAAATGCTTTTCCTGTATGAATGTGAGCAGTGAAAGCAACGATGGAGGCACCAATGTAAAGGGGATTGTGTGCTGAACAGGTCCAGCACCAGCTTTCAATCCTGGCTCTTCTGCTGTGGGAGCAGAGGCCAAACGTTCGTGCTGTACTCACTGTGCTGCTGGGCAGCTGAGAGACACCACCTGAGAATTTGGATTCAAATGGACTTTTAGGTATGAAACCGAGGAGAGACTGCAATGATGGTGACCCCGTTGCAAAGCTGCTTGTGTGCTGAAGAAGCAGAGCACTAGCTTTCCCTGCTGCTCCTTCTGCCGTGTGAGCAGATGCCACTGTTCATTCTGTGCTGACTGTGTTGCTGCGCAGCAGAGAGCAGGCTCTGGACTGATTCCATTCAAATGCTTTTCCTGTATGAGTGTGAGCAGTGAAAGCAACGATGGAGGCACCAATGTAAAGGGGATTGTGTGCTGAACAGGTCCAGCACCAGCTTTCAATCCTGGCTCTTCTGCTGTGGGAGCAGAGGCCAAACGTTCGTGCTGTACTCACTGTGCTGCTGGGCAGCTGAGAGACACCACCTGAGAATTTGGATTCAAATGGACTTTTAGGTATGAAACCGAGGAGAGACTGCAATGATGGTGACCCCGTTGCAAAGCTGCTTGTGTGCTGAAGAAGCAGAGCACTAGCTTTTTCTGCTGCTCCTTCTGCCGTGTGAGCAGATGCCACTGTTCATTCTGTGCTGACTGTGTTGCTGCGCAGCAGAGAGCAGGCTCTGGACTGATTCCATTCAAATGCTTTTCCTGTATGAATGTGAGCAGTGAAAGCAACGATTGAGGCACCAATGTAAAGGGGATTGTGTGCTGAACAGGTCCAGCACCAGCTTTCAATCCTGGCTCTTCTGCTGTGGGAGCAGAGGCCAAACGTTCGTGCTGTACTCACTGTGCTGCTGGGCAGCTGAGAGACACCACCTGAGAATTTGGATTCAAATGGACTTTTAGGTATGAAACCGAGGAGAGACTGCAATGATGGTGACCCCGTTGCAAAGCTGCTTGTGTGCTGAAGAAGCAGAGCACTAGCTTTCCCTGCTGCTCCTTCTGCCGTGTGAGCAGATGCCACTGTTCATTCTGTGCTGACTGTGTTGCTGCGCAGCAGAGAGCAGGCTCTGGACTGATTCCATTCAAATGCTTTTCCTGTATGAATGCGAGCAGTGAAAGCAACGATGGAGGCACCAATGTAAAGGGGATTGTGTGCTGAACAGGTCCAGCACCAGCTTTCAATCCTGGCTCTTCTGCTGTGGGAGCAGAGGCCAAACGTTCGTGCTGTACTCACTGTGCTGCTGGGCAGCTGAGAGACACCACCTGAGAATTTGGATTCAAATGGACTTTTAGGTATGAAACCGAGGAGAGACTGCAATGATGGTGACCCCGTTGCAAAGCTGCTTGTGTGCTGAAGAAGCAGAGCACTAGCTTTCCCTGCTGCTCCTTCTGCCGTGTGAGCAGATGCCACTGTTCATTCTGTGCTGACTGTGTTGCTGCGCAGCAGAGAGCAGGCTCTGGACTGATTCCATTCAAATGCTTTTCCTGTATGAATGTGAGCAGTGAAAGCAACGATGGAGGCACCAATGTAAATGGGATTGTGTGCTGAACAGGTCCAGCACCAGCTTTCAATCCTGGCTCTTCTGCTGTGGGAGCAGAGGCCAAACGTTCGTGCTGTACTCACTGTGCTGCTGGGCAGCTGAGAGACACCACCTGAGAATTTGGATTCAAATGGACTTTTAGGTATGAAACCGAGGAGAGACTGCAATGATGGTGACCCCGTTGCAAAGCTGCTTGTGTGCTGAAGAAGCAGAGCACTAGCTTTCCCTGCTGCTCCTTCTGCCGTGTGAGCAGATGCCACTGTTCATTCTGTGCTGACTGTGTTGCTGCGCAGCAGAGAGCAGGCTCTGGACTGATTCCATTCAAATGCTTTTCCTGTATGAATGTGAGCAGTGAAAGCAAAGATATAGGCACCAATGTAAAGGTGATTGTGTGCTGAACAGGTCCAGCACCAGCTTTCAATCCTGGCTCTTCTGCTGTGGGAGCAGAGGCCAAACGTTCGTGCTGTACTCACTGTGCTGCTGGGCAGCTGAGAGACACCACCTGAGAATTTGGATTCAAATGGACTTTTAGGTATGAAACCGAGGAGAGACTGCAATGATGGTGACCCCGTTGCAAAGCTGCTTGTGTGCTGAAGAAGCAGAGCACTAGCTTTCCCTGCTGCTCCTTCTGCCGTGTGAGCAGATGCCACTGTTCATTCTGTGCTGACTGTGTTGCTGCGCAGCAGAGAGCAGGCTCTGGACTGATTCCATTCAAATGCTTTTCCTGTATGAATGTGAGCAGTGAAAGCAACGATGGAGGCACCAATGTAAAGGGGATTGTGTGCTGAACAGGTCCAGCACCAGCTTTCAATCCTGGCTCTTCTGCTGTGGGAGCAGAGGCCAAACGTTCGTTTTGTACTCACTGTGCTGCTGGGCGAGACCACCTGAGAATTTGGATTCAAATCGACTTTTAGGTATGAAACCGAGGAGAGACTGCAATGATGGTGACACCGTTGCAAACCTGACTGTGTCCTGAAGATGCCCAGCACCAGCATTCCCTGCTGGCCCTTCTGATGCGGGAGTAGATGCCACTGCTCATTCTGTGCTTACTGTGTTGCTGCTCAGAAGACAGCATGTTCTGAACTGATTCTCCCCCCTTTCTTGCCCCCCCCTGCTCTCGGAGGGACGGAGAGGAGAATCAAAAGAATGCAACTCCCACGGGTTGAGATAAGAACAGTTAAGTAACTAAGGTATAACACAAATCACTACTGCTACCACCAATGATAATAATGATAAAGGAAATAACAAGGGAACAGAATACAACACCTCAGCACCAGCTGACCGATAACTCGCCCCCCAAGCCCGACCAAGCTCCGACCGATACCTCCTCCAACCCTGCAGTCCCCCAGCCCTTCCGGCTAACTCCCAGTTACCTCCTGGGCATGACGTGCTGTGGTATGGAATAGCTCTTTGGCCAGTTTGGGTCAGGTGTCCTGTCTCTGCTTCCTCCTGGCTTCCCCTCCCCCCTGGCAGAGCGTGAGGC
>NW_026642587.1:0-997 GCF_028554395.1 Pezoporus wallicus
TCTGCTCTGGGAGCAGAGGCCAGACGTTCGTGCTCTACTGACTGTGCTGCTGGGCAGCCAAGAGCAACGAGCAGAGAATTTGGATTCAAATGAACTTCTAGGTATGAAAGTGAGGAGCGACAGCAATGATGGACGCACTGGGTCAAAGCTGACTGTGTCAGAAGATTCAGAGCACCAGCTTTCCCTCCTGGCTCTTCGACTGTGGGAGCAGACGGCAACTGTTCGTGCTCTACTCACTGTGCAGCTGGGCAGCCGAGAGCAAGCTCCGAAGAGGGTGCTTTCAAATGGACATTTAGGTATGAAAGCGAGGAGCGACAGCAATGATGGTGACACCGTTGCAAAGCTGACTGTGTGCTGAAGATGCCCAGCACATGCTTTCCCTCCTGGCTCTTCGGCTCTTGCAGCAGACGGCAACCGTTCGTGCTCTACTCACTGTGCTGCTCGGCAGCCGAGAGCAAGCTCCGAAGAGGGTGCATTCAAATGGACCTTTAGGTATGAAAGCTGTGTGCTGAACATGCCCAGCACATGCTTTCCTTCCTGGCTCTTCGGCTCTGGGAGCAGAGGCCAGACGTTCGTGCTCTACTGACTGTGCCGCTGGACAGCCAAGAGCAATGAGCGGAGAAGGTGTATTCAAATGAACTTCTAGGTATGAAAGTGAAAAGCGTCAGCAATGATGGAGGCACTGTTGCAAAGCTGACTGTGTGCTGAAGATGCCCAGCACATGCTTTCCCTCCTGGCTCCTCCACTGTGCTAGCAGACGGCAACCGTTCGTGCTCTACTCACTGTGCTGCTGGGCAGCCGAGAGCAAGCTCCGAAGAGGGTGCATTCAAATGGACCTTTAGGTATGAAAGCGAGGAGCGACAGCAATGATGGTGACACACTTGCAAAGCTGAATGTGTGCTGAAGATGCCCAGCACATGCTTTCCCTCCCGGCTCTTCGGATCTGGGAGCAGAAGCCAGAAGTTCGTGCACTAATCGCTGTGCAACTGGGCAGCTG
>NW_026642588.1:0-1261 GCF_028554395.1 Pezoporus wallicus
TTTTCATGTATGAAAGTGAACAGTGAAAGCAACGATGGAGGCACCAAAGCAAAGGGGATTGTGTGCTAAAACAGGTCCAGCACCAGCTTTCAATCCTGGCTCTTCTGCTGTGGGAGCAGAGGCCAAACGTTCGTGCTGTACTCACTGTGCTGCTGGGCAGCTGATAGAGACCACCTGACAATTTGGATTCAAATGGACTTTTAGGTATGAAACCGAGGAGAGACTGCAATGATGGTGACACCGTTGCAAAGCTGCTTGTGTGCTGAAGAGGCCCAGCACTAGCTTTCCCTGCTGGTCCTTCTGCCGTGGGAGCAGATGCCACTCTTCATTCTGTGCTGACTGTGTTGATGCGCAGCAGAGAGCAGGCTCTGAACTGATTCCATTCAAATGCTTTTCCTGTATGAAAGTGAGCAGTGAAAGCAACGATGGAGGCACCAATGGTGGGTAATGCGGGAAGATGGGGAAGTCCAATGTATTCCTCTAGGGGATTTGATTTTAGGGGAAAACAGCCAGTGAACTCAATTGTATGCCGTTGCCTGCTGTGTAATGCTTTTATAGCCCATCAACTAGATGTCTCCAGGTCACCAGCGACTGGCCCTGACTTCCCTCCAGCCATCATCCCAACAGAGAATGAACTTGGAACATCATGGACCAAATGGACTCGGCAGCATTATAGGGATGGGTCCATGCATTAAGAAAATGATTTTTTCCTCTTGGTCTGTATGTATATGGATGTATATATGTGGGAGAGCGATGGTGTATTGAAAATGTGGGATCTGAGCACGACGTGAATGGTATGGAATAAGGGGTGGATAATGTCCTGGGTTCAGCAGTAGCAGTCATGTTTTTTCCTTTGTGTTAACTGGTGCAGTGCTGTGTTTTGACTTCTAGTTTGAGAACAGTGTTGGTGAAGCCGATGTTGTCGGTTGTTGCTAAGTGATGTTTACCCTGACCAAGGACTCTGTGAGGCTCATGCTCTGCCAGGGAGGAGGGGAAGCTGTGAGGAAGCAGAGACGGGGCGCCTGACCCGGGCTGGCCGGGGAGGTATTCCATACCACAGCACGTCATGCCCGGGGTGGGGGGTAACTGGGAGTTACCCGGAAGGACACGGGCTTCCGGGTGGGACTCGTTTCTTGGCCGGTGGTATCGTATTCTCTTCTCTTGTTATTTTCCCTTATCATTGTTTTAGCTGATAGTAGCGGTGGTGATTTGTTGCTGGACTGTTCTTGTCTCAACCCATAGGAGTTGCACTCTCTCGATC
>NW_026642589.1:0-1238 GCF_028554395.1 Pezoporus wallicus
GACTTTTAGGTAGGAAACCGAGGAGAGACTGCAATGATGGTGACCCCGTTGCAAAGCTGCTTGTGTGCTGAAGAGACAGAGCACTAGCTTTCCCTGCTGCTCCTTCTGCCGTGTGAGCAGATGCCACTGTTCATTCTGTGCTGACTGTGTTGCTGCGCAGCAGAGAGCAGGCTCTGGACTGATTCCATTCAAATGCTTTTCCTGTATGAAAGTGAGCAGTGAAAGCAACGATGAATGCACCAATGTAAAAGGGATTGTGTGCTGAACAGGTCCAGCACCAGCTTTCAATCCTGGCTCTTCTGCTGTGGGAGCAGAGGCCAAACGTTCGTGCTGTACTAACTGTGCTGCTGGGCAGCTGAGAGACACCACCTGAGAATTTGGATTCAAATGGACTTTTAGGTATGAAACCGAGGAGAGACTGCAATGATGGTGACCCCGTTGCAAAGCTGCTTGTGTGCTGAAGAAGCAGAGCACTAGCTTTCCCTGCTGCTCCTTCTGCCGTGTGAGCAGATGCCACTGTTCATTCTGTGCTGACTGTGTTGCTGCGCAGCAGAGAGCAGGCTCTGGACTGATTCCATTCAAATGCTTTTCCTGTATGAGTGTTAGCAGTGAAAGCAACGATGGAGGCACCAATGTAAAGGGTATTGTGTGCTGAACAGGTCCAGCACCAGCTTTCAATCCTGGCTCTTCTGCTGTGGGAGCAGAGGCCAAACGTTCGTGCTGTACTAACTGTGCTGCTGGGCAGCTGAGAGACACCACCTGAGAATTTGGATTCAAATGGACTTTTAGGTAGGAAACCGAGGAGAGACTGCAATGATGGTGACCCCGTTGCAAAGCTGCTTGTGTGCTGAAGAAGCAGAGCACTAGCTTTCCCTGCTGCTCCTTCTGCCGTGTGAGCAGATGCCACTGTTCATTCTGTGCTGACTGTGTTGCTGCGCAGCAGAGAGCAGGCTCTGGACTGATTCCATTCAAATGCTTTTCCTGTATGAAAGTGAGCAGTGAAAGCAACGATGGAGGCACCAATGTAAAGGGGATTGTGTGCTGAACAGGTCCAGCACCAGCTTTCAATCCTGGCTCTTCTGCTGTGGGAGCAGAGGCCAAACGTTCGTGCTGTACTAACTGTGCTGCTGGGCAGCTGAGAGACACCACCTGAGAATTTGGATTCAAATGGACTTTTAGGTAGGAAACCGAGGCTGTGTTGCTGCGCAGCAGAGAGCAGCCTCTGACTGATTCCATTC
>NW_026642590.1:0-12528 GCF_028554395.1 Pezoporus wallicus
AATGTAAATCAGGAGAAACAAGACAAAAAGAGGGGTCTGCGCACATGGTCTGTCTGTAATTCCCAAGAAGACAAATTTAGTCTGCGTGTGATTTCCTTCCATGACCAGGTGTTACCTACCAAGGCAAAAGGAAGGAAAACGTCAAAATCATTGCAAACAGAAATTCACTTTTGGACCATACTTAACTACAATCGATCACCAGTTTAACTGCCATGTTTTGGCATTTTGGTGTTTTGTATTGTATTTTGTAAACCCAAATTATATGATTTGTTCTTCATTTGAGGTACTTAGAAAAAAACAGAGAGTGCGATGAAGCAAAAAATGCCATTTTTGTTCTTCTATGCTGAGAAACATAAACTATGGATTTATTCAAGCACCTGATTTTTCAGGTTTGAGTGAAGAATCAAATCTTTATTCACTTTCAGATTGGAGGCAGTTTGTGTCAGAAGACAGCTTAGAGGACACTCATAGGAGCTCAAGTAAACCTTGAGCAAGAGAAAGTCACATTCCCATTGAAATCGTAGCTTACACATTAATGACCTCCAGATATTTTCCCTTGGCTTTTAATTCTAATGCCAGTCTTAAAATCACATATATCGAAGTGTTATCTATAATTCAAAAAGGATAAAATTCACATTGCTAAAGTCATGATTTCTACCTTTCTGAGTTCCAGCATGCTGAAGCACCCTCAACCTATGGGCATTATGTTGCTTGCCTTAGAAAAGAGTTGGTGTTATAAGAGGCTGATTCCAAAGGCTGATTTGTTAGTGACCATATTCTGTTGACAACCTGAAATGCTGCATTTCTTTATGACAAAATAAGATTCATCCTCATTTAACTCTTGAGTAATTCAGTTCATCTTGCTTTAGCTGCCTATGTAAAAGAAAACAACCTGCATAAGCCAATGCTCCCTCTTATTATAAAGAAAACCCGCATTGGTAAGGCTGTTTTCCAATGCAGCTTTCCCAAAGGCAACCCGAGGACATGCAGAAGCAAGCCCACTGCCTCAATGCAGGTGAGACTCTGCTTTGTGTTGGTGTTACCTCCTGTGACTTCCTTCTGCCACCGAGTAATGGGAGCCACAGGTTAGTCCCCAACGCAGCAGAGAATGCCTACGTGCCGGCATCAGCTCTGTTAAGCACCTGATGTGAAGAGAGGGGAGCTCCTGCCAGACTCCAAGAGCCCAGCTTGTGGTGCTGGGGCTGTAAATACAGTTGCATGTGCTCTGCTGGGAGGAAGCCTCCAGGGCTGCTCATGATTTACCTGAGGAAAACAAAACAAAGGGTGTGAAATCACCTCTGAAAGGCATTGTGGTGCTTGGGCATCTGAGAGACATGGAGTGGATGAGCCAAACCTGAGCACAGCTACACAGCAGCAGCAGTGATGAGCAGCTCATAGGATGCTTCTGACATACTTATGGACTATGCCAAGCTTTCTGTCTGTCATTGGCAACAGAATGAAAATGGGTTTAGAGCCATTTCTGATCTTGCAGAGGATCCCCAAATGGGACAGGAAACACAAGTGACTCCTTCTCTGGAGCTGCTGATGTTCCTCCTTGGACACTGGCGAGCCCAGTTTTCCATCCCCAGTGGGGTTATCCACGTGTAGAGCCTGGATGGCCAACAGCTGAGCTGGTGCTTTGGGGCTTCCACTCTACTGAAGGATGAGAAATGGGTATTTGAGGCAAGGATGAATTGTCCCAGGGTGAACTAATAGGCCTTTATCCCCCTGAGCAGCCTCAGCTGGGGCTCCGTCCCCACCCTCCACCCATTTGCCCACCGTCTCTATTTTAACTCAGCCCAGGGAAGTTGGGTTATGTTTGAGTTTTTGTTTCCATTTTAGCAGGAGTTGTGCACATCTATGGAATCCTTTGATGGTGACCAAAGCTTGCTCATGTATCTTCCTAGCAATTGCTGGACCTGACCCTGTTCAGGGGATTGACTTGGCTTGATCTGACATTCTTTGGCTTAGTCCTGGACCTGTGTCTTTCATATCATCACCAACCTGCCTGATGATTGGAGTCTTGGCTGAACTTGGCCCAGGTCTCTGTTCCTGTCCTACTTCTCTTGCTCAGGTACTGTGGGATGCTCACTGTGCACCATGGTGTTCCTTTTCGGCTCTACTTCAAGAGATTAAAGAAAGACACTCCTGTGGCATTCCTCATGCTCCTGCAGAGCAGAACCCAGCACACTGCTCTCAACAGCTCGGCCAGGGCTCACTGCTCTGGCATTCCCTCTCTCTCTAGATCATGTACTTAAATGGGCAAATTTGGAGCTATTCTTCTGTGTTAGGGAAGTTGAGTAATCAAGTGCACCTTAAGTTCATGTATTATTCTCTTGTCCTTGGTGCTTTCTCCTTTACCAAGTGTGATGTGAGACTTTTATGGAGAGGACCACTTTTATGTATGTGGTGTGGGAAGTTTGTGTCCACCCCCAGGGATCTCTGCATTTTGTAGATCATTTCTCTGCAAAGATTGAAGCAGAATCATGCAATGATTGTCTCGGTGTAAAATGTATTTCCAAAACCTCCAGCCTGTTTCTTGTGTTGCTGGAATTCAGAGTTCTGCCTCCCCTGTACATTAGACTTAGGTTCCTATTGCCAGTTCACTGAGTTGGATCCACCGCACACAAGACTATGGCAAACCAGAGCTCTCTTAGGAGCATGGCATCAAGTGTGGGTTAAACTTTGAGCATTTCAGTTGTCTCTGCTTTGGAAAATTTGTTAAACCGAACAGGAAATAAGGACACCAGAGTGGGGTAATTCATCAAGCAGTGGTGAGCCCTACACATCACGCTTCTCATCTAGACTCCCTTTCCCACAAAAGCTTGAACCAGATGATCTTTTGAGGTCCAGCTTGGGCTTTCTGTGGCTCTATGATTTTATGTGTACAGTGTAAGCAAAGACATCCAACTAACTAGAAGGAGGAAAAGAAGTTATGGTGAAGGTTTTCAAGGAAGCTCTCTGATATTAAAAGTCTCTGACACCTTAAGTTCTTCAGCATTTAATTGCATTTCTGCTGTCTCCATCAGTGGACACAGGTAGAAACCACTTTTCCCTGAGACCTCAGACAACATCTCCTCTCTTGCTGTGGTTTGGCAGAGCAAACAAAAGAGACTGTTCACCATCCATACACTTATCAAATACAAGTTAATTCCCACTCAACAGGTAAAGGAAAGCTGTTATCCCCCATCTGTGTGTTTTGGCTTTTCTCAGACCCAGACAGTTCTCAGTTACCAGGAATTCTGTGCTCAAGATTGCCTTTCATCTATGGAAACAAGCCGCAGGTTTCATTTGTCAGTAAAATACACCATTTGTGTTCCGTGGTGTACTTTATCATGAGCTGGGCATGGACATGGGATGTGGGTACTTATCTCCAGCTGGAATTCCATTTATCTCACCATTTAAGTATAGGGCACTTAAGATGAATTGAAGGACTCCCTGATGTGCCCAGAATGTCCTTAACACTGGGTGGTCTCAGAACAGTTCACTCTTTATTATATATTATATTAACATTAATGAAACATAGTAATTAATTATATTGACATTAGTTATAATGTATTAATTAAATCTACGATTTCTTCCTTTATAGAATCATAAAATAATTAGGGTTGGAAAGGACCTTAAGATCATCTAGTTCCAACCCCCCTGCCGTGGGCAGGGACACCTTACACTAAATCAGATCACCCAAGGCCTCATCTTTTGTGAAGCTGCAGCCTGGGGAGGGATTCCTCTTCATATTCAAAGATGCAGCTTGAGACCTTGATTCCCACCAGCTTCTTCTCTTTGAAAGGCACAAACAAATGCAATGAATCTTTTGTAACCTTTTCTCTGACTCTTTTTCCGCAAGCAAATGTAAAACTACACTTCCTCTTCCCTCCCACCCCAGCAGCTTTAATAAAGAGCTCACAGGTAAGAGTGAGGAATTTTATTAGAGCTGAAGGACAAGGTCAAAAATCTTGCAAAAAGATAAAAAAAAAGATATTATCAGTGACAAAAGTTATAACCAAGTAAAGCTGATTGGTATTTCCTGTGAGAAGAGGCCTGGAATAATTGAGGGTAAATTCTTCCTAGAGGAGGATAACAGCAAAATGTAATGAAGTTTGAGGTTGCTGATCCTCTTGGGTTCCTTCCAATGCAGATGTGATTTGGGGGAGTCTCTTTCTCATCCAATACTGTCATTGGCTTTTGTGCAGGGACAGTGTAAGAACCTACATAAAGTCATGAGGATTAGTGGGAAATCCCATTGTTTCAGTGCCCCATAAGCTTTCTCACTTGACATGAAATCTTCATGTCCTGGATAATACAACTCTTCTGTGTTGCCAGTGGTTGAAGAACCTTCTCCTGCACTTGATCAGAGCCTCCTTCACCTCCTTATTCCTCAGGCTGTAGATAAATGGGTTAAGCATGGGGTTGACCACAGCATAGAGGATGGAAGCCACCTTATCCAGGCTCCTGTGGCTAGATGGAGGTTGTAGGTACATGAAGAATGCTGACCCATATAACAAGGCAACAGCCATCAAATGGGAGGTGCAGGTATGGAAGGCTCTGGCCGTGCTCTGTGCTGGGCACACCCTCAGCACGTTGCGGATGATAGAGATGTAGGAGAGCAAAATGATAACGCTCGTACCCACTACGTTGATGGTGACGAAGGCAAAGATGAGCATCTCACTGCTGTGTGTGTCAGAGCACACGAGCTTTAGCACAGGAACAACGTCACAGAAGAAGTGGTCAATGCGGTTGGGACCACAGAAGGAACCTCCAAACGTGCACCATGTGCAGATGATGGCACTGAGGAAGGCAAATGCGTAGGATGATGCTACCAGCTGCCAGCAGACGCGTCTGGAGATGATGGTCACATAAAGCAGGGGCTGGCAGATAGCAACGTGCCGATCGTAGGCCATCATGGCCAGCAGGTGACACTCAATAACAGCAAAGTGTGTAAAGCTTTGAGACTGCATCATGCAGCCGGTAAAAGAAATGGTTTTGTCCTCTGATAACAGGTCTGCCAGCATCCTGGGGGAGATGACTGTGGAATAGCAGATGTCAATGAAGGCAAAATGGGAGAGGAAGAAGTACATGGGGGTCTGGAGGCTGGAAGACACCCGAACCAAGATGATAATGCCGAAGTTCCCCACCAAAATGACAATGTAATTCAGCAGAAACAACATGAACAGAGGGATCTGAGCACCCGGGCTGTCTGTAATTCCTGAAAGGATGAATTTAATCTGGGTTTGATTTCCTCCCATGATCTGGTGTTACCTGCTGAGGCAAAAGTAAGAGAAACATTTTTTTAAAAACGGAGATTCATTTTTGGACCATGTTTAACTACAGTCAATCACCACTGTAAGTGCCACATTTTGGTTGAATTCATATACTGTACTATATTTTTAACCCAAAATCGTATGGTTTTTGGTTTTCAGTTAGTGTATTTATAAGAGAACAGGAAGCACACTGAAGTAACAAATGGCATTTTTGGTTTTCTATGCTCTAACACTTAAAACGATGGATTTATTTAGGCACTTTTGGACCATATTTTAATCCAAACACTGACCAGTTTAATGCCACATTACTGTATATTCTACTATATTAACTAACCCAAATTATATATATTTTATGTTATTCAACTGAGGTATCTTGAAAAGAACATGGACTGCATTCAAGGCACAAATGCTATTTTCAGTGCTAGGACTCTTAAAACTATGAATTTATTCAAGCACATGTGTTTTCAGATTAAAGAAAAGAATTAGATCTTTCTTCACTTTCACTTTTCAGTATTCAGAGTTAATTTGGTCAGAAGACACCTGAAAACCTCATAGTAGTACATGTAATCCAGGGGGAAAGAAAGTCCAAGTCCTAGTGAAATCCATCTTACACATGAATAAACTGCACACATTTTCCCTTGGCTTTTAGTTATCATTCCAGTCACCAAATCACATTTATTAAACTATTTGAGATTATTCATAACAGATAAAATTCACATGATTTATACTTTTCTGAGCTCCAGCACACTGAAGCATCCTAAACCTATGAGCATTAAGCTGCTTGCATTAAAAAGGAGTGGATGTTACAACGTGCTGATTTGTTACTGACTCTATTAGTCAGTGACTATATTCTGCTGACAATCTGCAATGTTGCATTTCTTTATAACAAAATAAGATTCATCCTCATTTAACTCTTGAATAAATCAGTGCATCTTGCTTTAGCAGCCTCTGTAAAAGAAACACAACCTGCATCAGACATTGCTCCCTCTTATTATAAAAAGAACCCACATTGATAAGGCTGTCTTCTGACACAGCTTTCCCAAAGAGAACCTGAGGACATGAAGAAGAAATACCACTGCTTCAATGAAGGTGAGGCTCTGCTTTGTGTTGATGTTACCTCCTGTGACTTCCTTCTGCCACCGAGTGATGGGAGCCATGGGTTAATCCCCAAAGCAGCAGAGAACATCTACGTGCCGTCATCAGCTCTGTTAAGCACCCGATGTGAAGAGAGGTGAACTCCTTCAGACTCCAAGAGCCCAGCTTGTGGTGCTGAGGCTGTAAATACAGTTGCATGTGCTCTCCTGGGAGGAAGCCTTCAGGGCTGCTCGTGACTTACCTGAGGAAAACAAAGAGAAGCAAAAAGCAAAGGGTGTGAAATCACCTCTGAAAGGCATTGTGGTACTTGGGCATCTGAGAGACATGGAGTGGATGACCCAAGCCTGAGCACAGCTACACAGCAGCAGTGCTGAGCAGCTCATAGGATGCTTCTGGCATACTTGTGGACTATGCAAAGGTTTTGGTCTCACCTTGGCAACAGAATGAGGAGGGATTTAGAGACATTCCTGATCTTGCAGAGGGTCCCTAAATACAACAGGAAGTACAAGTGACTGCTTCTCTGGAGCTGCTGCTGTCCCTCTGTGCACACTTGCATGCCCAGTTTTCCAGCCCCAATAGGATTATCCACATGTACTGCCTGGATGGCCAACACCTGAGCTGGTGCTTTAGGGCTTCCACTGTATTGAAGGGTGAGAAATGGGCATTTGAAGCAGTGATGAATTGTCCCAGGGTGAGCTAATAGGCCTTTATTCACCTGAGCAGCCTCAGCTGGGGCTTCATCCCTACCCTCCACCCATTTACCCCTCATCTCTATTTAAGCTCAGACCAAGGTTTATGCACTATGCTTGAGAAATTCTGGTTTCCAGTTTAGCATTAGCTGTGCCCATCTATGGAATCCATTGATGGTGATCTGAGGTTGCTTGTGGACTTCCCTAGCAATTGCTGGACCTAAACTTGACCAGGAGATTGACTTGACCTGTGTTGGCTTGGTTTTGGACGTGCTTCATAGTCTCCAACTCACTTGATGCTCTGGAATCTTGGCTGAACTTGGCCTAGGTCTCTGTTCCTGCTCTACTTTTCCTGCTCAGGTACCATGGGATGGTCCCTGCACACAGTGGTGTTCTCCTTCGGTTCAATTTAGATAGATTAAGGAGACAACCCCCTGTGGCACTCCCCATGTTCCTGCAGAGTAGAACCCATTACCCTCTGCCCCCAACAGCCCAGCCACTGTTCACTGCTCTGGCAGTCCCTCTCCATCCAGACCATATCCCTGCATGGGCACAAGAGGAGATAGTCTATTCAGTGAGGGAATTAGAGTGATCAATTGAACTTTATGCTGGAGTGTTATTCTGCGGTCATTAGTATCACCTCCATTTTCCAAATATAATTGTAGAATAATGTTTTTGAGTAGGTGGGTAACACTGTGGTTTGGTAATGGGTTTCCAGTCTTAGTAAAAGCTCTTTGCAAACATCTCCTTGCTTAGTGGTAATGGTTATACTGGGACAAATATAAACATGTACAGAAGGAATGTCTAATATCTTATGTATTTATCCCCTCTCCTGACACAATCCTTTTTGGGGATGTATTTTATCCTATTTAAGAGATCAGCATAGACAATTTCAATAGGATATGCTCTATTTGTCTGTATTGTTGCCTTTCTAGTTCCCCTCAGCAATGACAAGGTGCAGGTTCTGTCTTTGAATGATTTCCTTGGAGAAAGGAACAAGAGGTAGGCACAATAATAGCTCAGCCTGAAAGAGGCTGGGTCTTCAACAGGAAACCAGAAGTGGCATCTCAGGTACTGTTTTGGGGGATGGTGGTGGAACTAGTTTTAAACTCCTCTCAAATGTCTGTGTTTGAGACACATGGTTATGTTATAAATCCTTTCTAAAAGGAAGTTTTACTTCCTGACCTTAATCTGACATGAAATCAGTTGCTTGGAAGTATTTGCTGTTTGCTTAAAATGTAATTTGAATGATAGAAATTAAAGGGGAAAGCACATTTTTAACAAGTCGCCAGTGAAGCTGGAAGAGAAGGAAAGATAAATTCATATGCCCGTCTGTCTCTTCTATGTATTTATTCTTATGAGATGAGAGCAGTTATTGAGATGCAGTTTAGCCCCCAAAGTAGCCACTAACCTTGTTATTAATCAGTTGTTTTTAATGAAAACCAACATATTGCTTTTATTTCTGAGCACTTAGACTAAGGAGCAACAAATGCAGATGCTGAGCTACCTGGGGTAATGAAAAGAGTCTCTGGGACATCCTCAACCTGAAAAGCAGCACGAAACTTAATATTCCTTTACTTTGTGTATTATCACAACAGTCAACCTGAGCTGCTCTTCCCTTAATGTGGAGAAAACTGCAGGCAGATGGAAACATAGTGAAGACCACGGTGATGTCCAAGGGAAAACTTGTTTTGTTGGCTTCAGACTTCCTTTGAAATCGGTGTGTGAAGGTAGAACATATATTCAAAGCTTGATCTAAGAGCTTGAGTGGTAGATGTAGTCAGTGACTCCCTGCATGGGCAGGTGGTTGTGGACCACCTAAGCATCCTGCCAAGGTGCCTGGCTGTGTTTCATTAGAGAATGTCTTCATTATCTACAGAGTACAGGATTAAACCCCACTAATAGTTAAGCAAGGGATTAAGCCATCATAACCAAGCCCACGGAAACCACCCTGCTGCCTGGGAGCTGGGAGCCTCTTGGACACTGATGGCCTGGGAAAACTGGACTACGGTGACAGAGTTTGTTTTCAAGGGGTTCACAGATTGCCTCGACTTCCAGGTTACCCTTTTGTGCTTTTCCTGCTCATCTATGTCACCACCGTGATAGGAAACCTTGGCATCATTGCTGCAGTCTGGCTCGATTCCCAGCTTCAGAGCCCCATGTACTTCTTCCTCAGCCACTTGTCCTTCTTGGATCTGTGCTACTCCTCCGTGGTGACACTCAAAATGCTGCTGAACCTCTTGTCTGAAAGGAAGACTATTTCTTTTGCTGGCTGCTTCCTGCAGCTCTATTTCTATGCTGCTTTTGCAATCACAGAGTGCTACCTCCTGGCTGGGATGGCGTATGATCGCTATGTTGCCATCTGCTACCCCCCCTTGCATTAACCCATCCTCATGTCCAAGAAGGTCTGTGTTTCCCTCTTAGCTGGGTCCTATGCAGTTGGGCTTTTTAGTTCAGCCATCTTCACAGGCTTTGCATTGAGGGTGTCCTTCTGTGGCCCCAATGTCATTGACCACTACTTCTGCGATGGGCCACCACTCTCAAAGTTGGCTTGCTCTGATACTTCCCTCAACCAAGTGTTGCTGTTTGCTTTTGGGGGCTTCAATGAGGTCACCACAATATCAGTCATCCTCATCTCCTATGGCCACATCCTCTTCACCGTCATGAGGACAGGCTCTGTGCTGGACAAAGCTTTTGGTACCTGTGTGTACCTGTTACAGGTTGAGTCAAACACTGTTGTTTGAAGTATTGCACTTATGTATCATTGTTAGATTAATCATCGTAGCTATTAGACTTGTTTATAGTTGTGTGATAAAACAGGTGAACAGAATAACCCATAATGCCTTGCTTGCACAAAGAAAAAGGGGGGAATTTTTGCAGAATGACTCTAAGAGCAGAACCATAGAGTTCTGGAGGACTGTGCAAGCAAGGCAGGGGGCGGCCCCCACAGGTGGCCAGAGACCGGACCTGGGAGGAGAATGTGGAGGAAGCTGTGTGGGGCTAACCAATACTGTTGTGCCAAGAAGGAGTGGCTGAATACCACTCCTATATATGTGTGAACTGCGTCACAAATAAAGGAGAAGTTGCTTATCACCCATATTGGGTTGGCTTGTCTGCTTCTCCTCGCCGCTTACAAATGGCGCCCAAACAGGGACGCGGACTACAGGGCCCCGGTAGCTGGGGACCCGGATTACAGGGCCCCGACTAGCGAGGACCCGGGATACAGGGCCCCGGTCGCTGGGGACCCGGGATACAGGGCCCCGGTCGACGGGGACCCGGATTACAGGGCCCCGGTCGACGGGGACCCGGATTACAGGGCCCCGGCCGACGGGGACCCGGATTACAGGGCCCCGACTAGCGGGGACCTGGATTACAGGGCCCCGGCTGACGGGGACCCGGGATACAGGGCCCTGACTAGCGGGGACCCGGATACAGGGCCCCGGCCGACGGGGACCCGGGATACAGGGCCCCGACTAGTGGGGACCCGGATACAGGGCCCCGGCCGACGGGGACCCGGAATACAGGGCCCCGGTTTAACGGGGACCCGGATACAGGGCCCCGGTCGATGGGGACCCGGGATACAGGGCCCCGGTCGACGGGGACCCGGAACGGCGAGTGAGCGGCGCCGGCGGCAGCGGCCGGGAAGCGTGGGCAATGCTGCTGCAGTGGCGTGACGGACCCGGGTGCTTCGGCTAACCGAAAGAATCCGCCGCTGGGGCGAACCAGACACTGCTGCGTCGGGATTCCGATCCGGAGACCAAGGTTACAGGACGACCCAGGAGAAGACGATCCGGAAAAGGCCGGCCATGAAAATGGACCGAGAGGTAGCCCTGGACTTATTACAGTGCTTTTTATAAAAGCGGGGAACTGAGCCCTGAACTTTTTACAGTGCTTTTTATAAAAGCAGGGAATTGAGCCTGAGACTCTAAAGCAGCTAGCAGGTCTAGTGGCTGTACGGAAGGCTAAGGGATTTTTTGTAGATCCTAATACAATATTTGAGGAGAGTGAGTGGCGAAAGTTTTGGTGATGAACTATTTGACTCAATGCTCAATGATAATAAAACGGCAAAGAAACTTGGTAAACCACAGAGAGAAGTAATAAACTGTATAAAAAGATACAAGGCGGAAAAGAAAACTGCCACGGTAGCAACGGAGAAACTAGGAACAGACGTCCCCGGTCGGTTGAAACTGGGGGAAGATTACAACTCGTTTCCCCCAACTCACGGGAGCACAGGGTTTCCCCCCCCCCCTTCCTTTTCTCCCCCTCCATCAGAAGGTGCCGCGGAGGAGGTGTAACCCCCTGCTCCCCCACCACCCCAGTTCCAAAAGTAGGGACTTTAAACAGCACAGAGAAAGTATATTAGAAGGTATACGCATGATGAATGTAGAGGAATCCAAAAGAAAGAGGGCGGTGCCTCGGCGCCGGATCGATTGCGGCGCCACTTTGAAGCACGCAGTAGAAAATAGGGATCATGCGCGAGCGGGAGATTTAAAGGAACCGCGAGCCTCTCCAGCCCACTATGCCCCAGAGTGGAAATTTTTAACTCAGTTATGGAGGAGCCAGGTCTGCAGATGGCTACATACCGAACGAGAGACATCTGACAAGAAAGACATAGCTGCGAACAACGGAGACCCTGAGTTCGGCCCAGGATAAGCCCCCGAATCCCCTGAATCTGAGCCAGATTTATATCCTCTGCTTCCAGACTCTGACTCTTTGTCTCCCAGGTCGGTCTGCTCAGACTCCGCTGGCCCTGGAGATGCTCAGCTGCAACAATGTTTAATCAAAGATGTGATCACTGGTGAATTTTCTGCAATGGGCCTCTCTGCATATCCTGTGTTTACTACACAGCAGGGGGCTAAAGAGTGGGAAGCTCTTGATCTCAAAATAGTTAAGGAGGCCTGACAAGCAGTGACCACCTATGCGTTAAAATCCTCTTATACTCAAGCTGTATATGTTATGAGTTTTTCTTGCAATTGACAGGGGGAGCCCATACAGTTTCTCTGTGATACCCATGTCCTAGAAGTTGGTAAAAATAAGTAAATAAGTATGTCCAGGTTTCTATAAACCTTTGGAGACCTTTGTAGATACTGCTGGCCACTTCTTCCAGCACAGCCTGGCCACCTGTGTGGGAATGAGTGTGCATTTTGGTCAGTATAAAAGCCCAAGCCTCATACGATGTGGGGGAGGCAGAGCCTCTGTGGGGACGCCCGCTAAGGTTGAGCCTGCCACCTCACACTGCAATGATGCTTCTCGGAGCTGGTTTGCTGTTAGTCTCCACAGGGTCCTTGTGCCATGTTCTGTATGTGGAACTGTAGTGGGAGTAATGATTGTCTGGATTTTGTGCTTCAAATATTGTAGTTGTGTGGTGTGTGCTTGTGGGATCCCATACGCGTGTGTGTGTGCGTGTGTTGAGGGCAGACGGTGTTCTGTGTGGTTTTTTTGGTGTTGGGTTCATGTAAAAGTTTTCAACGGGGAGCAGTTTA
>NW_026642591.1:0-1257 GCF_028554395.1 Pezoporus wallicus
TTAACGGGGTCCGGTTCGTGTTATGGGGTCCGGTTCGTGTTATGGGGGTCCGTTTCATGTTGACAGGGTCAGGTTCGTGCTATCGGGGTCCCGTTGGTGTTATGGGGGTCCGGTTCGTGTTATGGGGGTCAGGTTCGTGTTAAGGGGCTCAGGTTCGTGTTAAGGGGGTCCGGTTCGTGTTATGGGGGTCAGGTTCGTGGTAACAGGGTCAGGTTCGTGTTATGGGGGTCAGGTTCGTGTTAATGGGGTCCGGTTCGTGTTATCGGGGTCCGGTTCGTGTTAAGGGGGTCCGGTTCGTGTTATGGGGGTCAGGTTCGTGTTAACAGGGTCCGGTTCGTGTTAACGGGGTCCGGTTCGTGTTAAGGGGGTCCGGTTCGTGTTATGGGGGTCCGGTTCGTGTTAACGGGGTCAGGGTTCGTGCTACCGGGGTCCGGGTTCGTGCTACCGGGGTCCGGTTCGTGTTATGTGCGTCCGTTTGATTTTTCTTGTGTCTGGTTCTTGTGATCTGGGTCCGGTTGGTGTTATGGGGGTCCGGTTCGTGTTATGGGGGTCCGGTTCGTGGTAACAGGTCTGGTTGTGTTATGGGGGTCCGGTTCGTGTTAAGGGGGGTCCAGGTTCGTGTTATCGGGGTCCGGTTCGTGTTAACGGGGTCAGGTTCGTGTTATAGGGGTCTCTATGGGGTTTCTATGGGGCCTCTATGGGGTCTCTGTGGGGTCTCTTTGCATCTCTATGGGTCTCTATGGGGTTTCTGTGGGTCGCTGTGGGTCTCTATGAGGTTCTATGGGTCTCTGTGGGTCTCTATGGGGTTTCTGTGGGGTCCATATGGTTTTCTATGGGGTCTCTCTGGGTCTGTATGGGTTCTCTCTCTGTCTCTATGGGCTCCCTATGGGTCTCTGTCTTTGTGAGGTCTCTATGGGGTATCTGTGAGTCCCTATGGGTCTCTATGGGGGCTCTCTGGGTCGCTGTGGGGTTCCTATGGGGTCTCTTTGGGTCTCTATGGGTCCCTATGGGTCTCTATGGGGTCTCTGTGGGGTCTGTATGGTTTTCTATGGGGTCTCTCTGGGTTCCCTATGGGTCTCTGTCTTTATGGGGTCCCTATGGGTCTCTATGGGGTCTCCATGGGTTTCTATGGGTCCCCATGGGGTCCCTATGGGCTTCTTATGGGTCTCAGTCTCTGTGGGTCCCTATGGGGTCTCTATGGGTCTTATGGGTCCCCATGGGGTCCCTATGGGGTCTCTATGGTCTTTCTATGGGTCC
>NW_026642592.1:0-1254 GCF_028554395.1 Pezoporus wallicus
CCCAAGAAGCCCAGGAAACCAAAAAGTATAAGAGACTATCCTCAGAAGTTCCCGGTGTGAGTCTCGGGCGGAGCGGAGACTCCCCGGCGCACCCAGCGCTGCTTGCTTATTGTCTCTCTATTAATTATAATAAAAATCAATTAAAACAGACTGGCTAGGTTTTTATAACAACTGGATGAGCTTTAAGGTCCCTTCCAATCCAAATCATTCCATGAGTCTATGACCACCACTGCATATAGCACCATGCATGTATCTGCCACATCATCTCGCTTTCTAGGGCACACTGACTAACTTTGAAAGGATGCATTAACAGAGACATGGGTATTTATACATTAGGTGCAGATGCCCAGACAGTGTTGACACACACATTATAACAATTATGCTGTGCAAGCACAATGGCACCATGTTTGCTCTAAATGGGTCACAGAGTGTCATGAACCAATTACAAAATCAAAGCAAGAGCACAAGCAGGGCTGCTTTGAAACCTTCCCATAAGCAAGGAGCCACAATGTTGCTTCCAGCAGTGGGTGTCACATTGATAATGTGGTGCTATTACTGAAGTATAACTTGAGACATAAGATAGTATTTCACATGTATGCAGTTCCTTTCATCCTCCAGCATCTAAAAGCTTCCAAATTAGGCATTTTGAAAAGGCCAGTATTTTATTAGAACACAAGAATATTTAAAATGAGCTTTAGAAAACCACTACTCAGATTTTTTACTTGTCAATTAAGCTATATGTTATAAAAATCTAGCCAATCTGTTTTAATTGATTTTTATTATAATTAATTAAATAATATAATGAATAGAGAGACAATAAGCAAGCAGTGCTGGGTGAACTGGGGAGTCTCTGCTCCGCCCGAGATGCACACCGGGAACTTCTGAGGATAGTCTCTTATACTTTTTGGTTTCCCAGGCTTCTTGGGCTTCAGCCAATCCTGTTATCTTCTTTTCCCGGGCTTCTTGGGTTTCAGCCAATCCTGTTGTCTTCTTTTCCTGGGCTTCTTCAGCCAATCCTGTTGTCTTCTTTTCCAGGGGTTCTCCACCTGTTGTTGGGGTCTTGTCTCCGGGTGAAGAAATATTATGTCTACCACAAGTCTGACCGCCATCTTAGCCCCCATAAATTCCACTCCTTATGTGTTTATTTGTTCAGCACACAGATTTCACAATGTTCTGTAACAGGACATACCTCTAAGTTACCTACCCCCCCCCCCCTTCCCTTTCTAAGAACATTCATGCAATTTAAACAATGAG
>NW_026642593.1:0-1250 GCF_028554395.1 Pezoporus wallicus
CCTAACCCTAACCCCTAACCCTAACCATAACCCTAACCCTAACCCTAACCCCTAACCCTAAGCTTTCACCAGCTTTCCCTCCTGGCTCTTCGATTGTGGGAGCAGACGGCAACTGTTCGTGCTCTACTCACTGTGCAGCTGGGCAGCCGAGAGAAAGCTCCGAAGAGGGTGCATTCAAATGGACCTTTAGATATGAAAGCGAGGAGCGACAGCAATGATGGTGACACCGTTGCAAAGCTGACTGTGTGCTGAAGATGCCCAGCACATGCTTTCCCTACTGGCTCTTCGGATCTGGGAGCAGAAGCCAGACGTTTGTGCACTAATCGCTCTGCCCCTGGGCAGCCGAGAACAAGCTTCGGAGAGGTTGCACTCAAATGGACTTTTAAGTATGAAAGCGAGGAGCGACAGCAATGATGGTGACACCGTTGCAAAGCTTACTGTGTGCTGAAGATGCCCAGCACATGCTTTCCCTCCTGGCTCTTCGGCTCTGGGAGCAGAGGCCAGACGTTCGTGCTCTAATTGCTGTGCTACTTGGCAGCTCAGAGCAAGCTCCGAAGAGGGTGCATTCAAATGGACCTTTAGGTATGAAAGCGAGGAGCGACAGCAATGATGGTGACACCGTTGCAAAGCTGACTGTGTGCTGAAGATGCCCAGAACATGCTTTCCCTCCTGGCTCTTCGACTGTGGGAGCAGACGGCAACCTTAACCCTAACCCTACCCCTAACCCTAACCCTAACCCTAAACCTAACCATAACCCTAACCCTAACCCTAACACCTAACCCTAACCCTAACCCTAACCCCTAACCCTAACCCTAACCCTAACCCTAACCCTCTTTCACCAACTGGGAGCAGACAGCAATGTTCGTGCTCACTCTGCAGCTGGGCAGCCGAGAGCAAGCTCCGAAGAGGGTGCATTCAAATGGACCTTTAGGTATGAAAGCGAGGAGCGACAGCAATGATGGTGACACCGTTGCAAAGCTGACTGTGTGCTGAAGATGCCCAGCACATGCTTTCCCTCCTGGCTCTTCGGCTCTGGGAGCAGACGCCAGACGTTCGTGCTCTAATCACTGTGCTACTTGGCAGCTCAGAGCAAGCTCCGAAGAGGTTGCATTCGAGTGGACTTTTAGGTATGAAAGCGAGGAGCGACAGCAATGATGGTGACACCGTTGCAAAGCTAACTGTGTGCTGAAGATGCCCAGCACATGCTTTCCCTCCTGGCTCTTCGACTGTGGGAGCAGACGGCAACCGTC
>NW_026642594.1:0-1263 GCF_028554395.1 Pezoporus wallicus
GGGCAGCGGGGTGTAATGGGTTGATATGGTAAACGGATGGGGGCGTGGCTTAAAGGGGGTGTGGCTCTAGTAGGGCAAGGCTATAAAAGGACATGGGGGCGTGGCTTAAGAGCCACAGGGGGCGTGGCTTAAGGCTCCCAGGTCTATGAATGGGATGGGGTCCCATTGATGGGGGATGAATGGGGGTGAGGCTTAAAGGGGGCGTGGTTTAAAGGGGCGTGGCTATAAAAGAACATGTGGGCGTGGCTTAAGGGCTATAGGGGGCGTGGCTTAAGGCTCCCAGGTCTATGAATGGGATGGGGTCCCATTGATGGGGGATGAATGGGGGTGAGGCTTAAAGGGGGCGTGGTTTAAAGGAGCGTGGCTATAAAAGAATATGTGGGCGTGGCTTAAGGGCTATAGGGGGCGTGGCTTAAGGCTCCCATGTCTATGAATGGGTTGGGTTCCCATTGGGGGGGATGAATGGGGGTGAGGCTTAAAGGGGGGGGTGGCTTAAAGGGGCCAGGACTATAAAAGGATATGGGGGCGTGGCTTAAGGCCTATAGGGGGCGTGGCTTAAGGCCTATAGGGGGCGTGGCTTAAGGTTCCCAGGTCTATGAATGCAATGGGTTCCCATTGATGGGGGGGGATGAATGGGGGGGTGAGGCTTAAAGGGGGTGTGGTTTAAAGGCCCAGGGCTATAAAAGGATATGGGGGTGTGGCTTAAGAGCCACAGGGGGCGTGGCTTAAGGCTCCCATGTCTATGAATGGGTTGGGTTCCCATTGGGGGGGATGAATGGGGGTGAGGCTTAAAGGGGGGGTGGCTTAAAGGGACATGGCTATAAAAGGACATGGGGGCGTGGCTTAAGGGTTATAGGGGGCGTGGCTTAAGGCCTATAGGGGGCGTGGCTTAAGGTTCCCAGGTCTATGAATGCAATGGGTTCCCATTGATGGGGGGGGGGAATGAATGGGGGGGTGAGGCTTAAAGGGGGGGTGGCTTAAAGGGGCCAGGGCTATAAAAGGACATGTGGGCGTGGCTTAAGGGGGGGAGTGGCTTAAAGGGGGCGTGTCTTAAAGGGGCACCCACCTCCTCCTGCCCTGCACGATGTCGATGTAGTCCTGGGAGCGGGCGTAGAAGCCATCGGGGCCGAGGGCACCCCAAAAGTTGGACCAGAGCTGGCCGGGGCGGGAGAGGAGGGGGGCCAGGACCCGCCTAGGGGTATTATGGGATGGAGAGGGGGGTTATGGGGGGAATGGGGGGAATGGGGGGAATGGGGTATAATG
>NW_026642595.1:0-1238 GCF_028554395.1 Pezoporus wallicus
GAGGGTTGACCATTGTACAGGGGGGTAGTACAGGTGGGTAGTACAGGGGGGTTGTACAAGGGGGTTGTACAGGGGGGTTGTACAAGGGGGTTAGAGGAATTTGTTTAAACAAAAGGACTATCTGTTGTAAATGCCTGCTAAGCAGAACAGAGACCTCCGGTCCTGTTAATAAGCAGACGCCTGAATCTACTGATGAAGGGGAGAAGCAGAGGATTTACGGCTGGGACACTGATCAAACTCTACTGATAAAGGGGAGAAGTAGAGGATTTACGGCTGGGACACTGACCAAACTCTAAGGCCACACATAAAGACTAAAAAGGTGAAAAGTGCAAGAAGAGGAAGACTCATTTACTTCATCTTGAAGACCCCTACCCAGAGGAGGAAGACTCATTTACTTCATCTTGAGACCCCTGCCCATGACCAGAGGGGGCACTGCGCAGGCGCAGAGGACCTTCTGGCTCATTATAATACGAAGCGGGGATAGGACATGAATATGTATAGGCGTATTGTGCAACTTTATGAATATGTATAACTTTAGAGAATAAATGTACAGGGAAACAACACTGAGGTACGCATGACTTTGAGGAATTATCCCCGTGCGTCTCAGCGCTGAATAAAAAGCATACCTACTTTACAACTTTAACGAGTTGTGGAGTCAATCTGCGCATCAGTTACATGAAGCATTCAAGCATCAAACCTGCTTAACAGCAGGTCTTGAACTTTAGTGTGTACTATCTGATATTTCTACACTAACAGAGAATTTAAAACCCAGGTCAGAATAAATGTTTGACTCAGACTTTGTAGAGATATGTATTAAACCCAAGAAAGATGATAAAACATCAGGCTTGCTTATTTTCCCGAAAGCCCACAGTGCTCTATTTCATCTTCATACTTGGTTCTAGGAAAGACAGGCATGAATACATCCTCTCTTAAAAATACCCCTGTGACTGCAGAAGAGCTCTTTTAGCTTTTCTCAGTTACTGTTGTAACGAGTTGTGGAGTCAATCTGCACATCAATTTGGCGAGCCAGGCAGGAGGTCTCTCTTCGGCTGCAGGATCGGCTGAGGGGTGGACATCCTAGGCGCCCCAGGCCGCTTGCCTGGAGGAGCTCCTCTCATCGCCCGCTCACTGCGAGGACAGACAACAACCTGTGCCGGCTGCAGAGAAATGGTATGCTTGAAACTCAGGGGGCCTGTAAGGTGTACGCGTGGCCCGGGGCTGCTGGTAAGGCGCGCAGA
>NW_026642596.1:0-12377 GCF_028554395.1 Pezoporus wallicus
AAGTGCTGTTTCCAGCTGGTGACTGGCTCATGCCTCGTGGGGCTGACCAATGGTGTGGGACAGACCATCAGCATGTCCACTCTGTCCTTCTGCAGCTCCAGCGTCATCGACCTCTTCTTCTGTGACATTTCCCCTCTCATCTCACTCTCCGCCTGTGACACCACCCTCAGCCACATCATCCTGACCACTGCAGCATCTCTCTTTGGTGTGTCCAGCATCCTGGTTATCCTGCTCTCCTACATGGCCATCATCGCCACAATCCTGAGCATCAATTCAGCCGAGGGCAAGCGCAAAGCCTTCTCCACCTGCACCTCCCACCTCACCACTGTCAGTATCTCCTATGGGGCATCCTTTTTCACATACTTAAATCCCAGCTCAAGGGGAGCAGGTAAATGGGCTGTGGTATTCTACGCCATGGTGACTCCCATGCTGAACCCCTTGATCTACAGCCTGAGAAATAAGGAGGTGAAAGAGGCCTTTAGGGGACTCTTGAAAATTAAGTGATCTTGAATGTTTTAAGTTTAGGCTCAGGTAGAACACAGATGTGGGGGAGATGCTCAGCTCTTTGTAAATTATCTCAAACAGGCAACATGTTGAAGAGGTCCTCTCCACCTTAACTTACATCATGCACTGGCTGCTTTGATTTCACCAGCTGAGAATACAAATCAGAACATTGCAAAAGCTTCTACAATTCCCTGTACTCAAGGTATGCACTGTGTTTTGGGTTGCTCTCCTTTTGCTTGGCAAATCAGAATAAACAGAGTGAAATCTACTGTTGCACTAAATCAAACTCCATTTCTAGAGAGTTATTAAGGGCCATAAGGACACAAACACCTTTCACAAGAAAAATAGAGAGGACAGCAAATTACTAGCACAATATGGAGTAAGTTTTTTACATTTTGATTCTCAAACCTCATTGAATGGTTTCCAGCACCATTCACCTCATTTCATTTCAAACAGCAAATGCCTTAAGTTAAATGTAGTACTTGGGTGACCCGTGTTATGAATGAAGGCAATTTGAAAGCATTTTAAGATATTTTAGTGAAGAATCGCCACCACAGGGCAGATAAAATCAAGGAAACCCTGATCCACACCTTTGCTTTCCATTCCCATGTTGACAGCAATAAAAGTCATGATCTCCTTGGCAGCCTGACCAGAACAGATCCCAGCAGCTGTGGTGATTTTCAACAGCCTTCAGACCTGATAAGTGGCAGCCCATAGCAGCCTGGAGCAATGGCATTGCCTGCCCTAATGTCTATCCTGTTGCTTTCCTGCACAGAGTGCCGACTAGTATACAAAAAAAAAAAACCCAAATACATGTGCCTCTGCTCATAGAGATGCAGTCTCTGCCAGGACCATGGTCACCCAAGGCTCTGTCCAGCCTGGCCTTGGACACCATCAGGGATGGAGCAGTCACAGCTTCCCTGGGCAACCCATTCCAGTGCCTCACCACGCTCACAGGAAAGAGCTTCTTCCTTAGATCCAATCTAAACTTCCCCCGTTTCAGTTTGAACCCGTTACCCCTTGTCCTGTCACTACAGTCCCTAATGAAGAGTCCCTGCCCAGCATCCTCAAAGCCCCCCTTCAGATACTGGAAGCTGCTCTGGGGTCTCCACGCAGCCTTCTCTTCTCCAGGCTGAACAGCCCCAACTTTCTCAGCCTGCCTTCATACGGGAGGTGCTCCAGTCCCCTGAGCATCCTTGTGGCCTCCTCTGGACTTGTTCCAACAGTTCCATGCCCTTTTTATGTTGAGGACACCAGAACTGCACACAATGCTCCAGGTGAGGTCTCACAAGAGCAGAATAGAGGGGCAGGACCAACTCCTTGGACCTGCTGGTCACACTCCTTTTGATTAGGATGAACAGGAGATGGCACTGTGCAGACAGACCTCCTCTCCTTCCCACCTCTCCCCATATAGAATTTATATCTGCTATAAAATGGGATGTTAGCAGTGGCTGGGTTTGTTGCACATCACCTTCACACTGTGATTTATCTGAATTAAACATTCATTATTTATGCTGAAAGCAGTAGGTCAGGTGGTGGCTCCATGTGTCATAGAATCATAGAGTGGTTTGGATTGGAAAGAACCTTCAGATCATCCAGTCCCAAGCCCCTATCACGGGCAGGTACACCTTCCCCTGGAGCAGGTTGCTCCAAGCCACTGTGACCAACCTGGCCTTGAACACTGCCAGGGATGGAGCATTTACCACTTATTTGGGCAATCAGAAGTCATGAAGTAACATGTGCTTATTCCTGAGCTGTCCCAGTTATTTCTTCATGATGCTGTACTGAACCACACAGACATAATTCCAGAGTCCTAGATCATTACACCAATGAAACATACACATGAGCACATGCATGAACCAGTGTCAAGAAGCACAAAGGCATCTGGGACTGAGTTCAGTTGCCTGAACATTGACTATTAACACCCTGGAGAGGCCCCTGAGTCTCCCTCTGAGCTTTCAGATGTTGCTCCAGATCGACCCAACCCTTCTGAAGGTTGTATGATATACATGTCAAGTGCAAAGCAAAGTCCTTGGCCCTTCAGGATGGAGCAAATGACACCACATTTGTATAGGAGGGTTACCAAAGCTAACCTGGGGCATTTCACTGCATCTGTCTCTTTCCCTGCAACTGAAGTGATAGTTTCCATCACCACTTATAAGAAAACATGCAAAAAAAGTGGTTTCTTGGAACTTAAATTACCTTCTTCCCCCCCTTTATGAAGTTTTAGTCCAACTGAAAGGAAAACTAAAAGCTTTTAAGAGTGTTGGGAGGAGGGATTAGGAGATCTGAGGTAGTTTCATCTTCTTCACATTTAGATAATTCATAGTTGAGTCATTAAATCAGAACTTCGTGTCTCTATCTATGCTCAGTGAAGGTGTGTTTCTGTATCTCTAGTATTTGTTCAGATAAAGAGAGCAGTTTCAAGAGTTCAAGTTTAAAGACACACACACACAGAGTGTCCTACCCTCACTGTGTTTCCATGCCCATCAGAGGCTGGGGTCAGGCTGCATGAACTAGGCTCCTTTTAGACTCATTGAACCAACCAGGTCGGTAAAGCCCTTTAACTTCATCAAGTCCAGCAATTCCCATCACTGCCAAGGCCATCCCTAACCCATGGCACTGAGGCCTTGTCTCCACCATGTGTGAACACTTGCAGAGCCGGCGCCTGCAGCCCTGCCCTGGGCAGCCTGTTCCAATGCCTGAGCACCCTCTGGGGAAGGAATTGTTCCTCAGCTCCATCTAAACCTGCCCTGGTGCAGCTTGAGGCCGTTTCCTGTTTTCCTGTCTTTTGGATTAAAACAAACTGAAATTAGGTTTGAGGGGGGCAGCTGATCCAGTTTGACCTCCAGGAGGCCTTCAGATCCTGACTGGAATTAGTTTGATCCAGAGAAAGCTATTCAGAGATGCATATACCATGGAGAGAGGGTGCATGGTAGAAGTGCTTCTGATGTTCAGACCTGCTCTAGACTGCATCCATCCTCACCAGCTGTCCTAGGATGTGATAAAATATTCTCTTATTTCTATCCATTCTAGAAGGGACCTAACTGGCTCATAACTAGGCAATGAATTGTAAAAGTTGAATCAGGTGATCTCATTCCCATGCTTATTCTCCAATCCCAAATTCATAATGGTAGGAAAACCACATTTATGAAGGCCAGTCAGGCATGGAGGATGGATGTAGTGGACTTCAACTTGCCTCACAGCTTAAGAGACACAAGCAAATCTATCCCAAGGCAAATAATGACAAGAAGTTTAAAGTATGAGGTGTCCTTAAGGAGGTCCAAAGGTGAGGAGAAATGCAATGAAGAACCCCAGTTCTCTTAACTCGGGGTGCAAAAGTAGATAGGGACAAAGGAAGATCCACATGATCTGCACATGTCATGAAGACAGGGATGTGTCTTTAAAGAGACAGTAGGACCGGGCATGCATGGCCACAGAAAGCCCTCCAGCAGGCCCGAGATCCAGGCTTTCACAATACAAGCACTCACAGCTATTTCCATCACAAGTGATGCTGCTCACTTTGCCAAAGCAAGAAGTGGTCCCTGGGGACCAACCACCCTTCCAGGAGTCATCAGCTTTAACAAGACCTTCTGGGGTTTACCAAGGAAGTTTCCTCATCACCACAAAAGCTTCTCTGAAGACTTGGATATGACTTCCCTCATTCTTCATAATAAGCCATCAGAGATTAATTAGCTGGGGATAACAAGACAGAAACTTTCTACTTGGTTAGCAAAGTTCACTTCTACAGCTGCCTTGCTTGACAGAGATGGCTCATGCCCAGAGCCAGTGAGATGGAGGGTCAGCGTGTTGGCATGTTTGTGTATTAAGGACAATTTCATGGACCTGGATCATGGAAACCCAGAGTGGTTTGTGTTGGAAGGGACCTTAAAGCTCCTCCAGCTCCAACCCCTGCATCCAAAAAAAGCCATTCCCCTTGTCCTGACCCTACAGGCCCTTGTCCAAAACCGCTCTCCAGCTTTCATTCAGCCTCTTCAGGCACAGCCAGGTTTATGGAGAATAGCTTCTGTCTCATTGCTCTGAAAAGAGCAAACCAACACTAGTATTTTCTAGAGGAATAATTTCCTATCCATCTATGCAGAATATAAAACCCTCATCCGGAAGTTAATATCTGGTATTAGCAACCTTTATAAGAGAAAACGCACAGCCAGGACACTGCCTACATTCATTTTGTATTCCTATTCTGTCCAGGACATGTTTTATGGATGCTGAGCATTGAGGCCTTGATGCATTGGAAATTATTGATCAATAGAACTGATAGCAGACAGGTTAAATGGGGATTGCAGCAACCTGCTCTACTGGAAGGTGTCCCTGCCTGTGGCAGGGAGCTGGAATTTCATGAGTTTAAGCTGCCTTCCAAACCAAACCATTCCATGGTTCAATGAAAAGCTGCTTTCACCTCCTCACTTTTGAGTGGGGTTTCTGAAGGACCCCAGCACATCAGCACAGTGAGCTGATGTTTCCCATTAGACTTAAACTTACTCTTCAGGCTATGGCCTCCATCTGCTCTGAACACAACCCACACTGTAGCTGTGTCTGCCCAGCACCCTTCACTGCAAGTGGAGGGAACCATCCACTTTCTCCAGAAGAAACTCCTCATACAGATCTTTAAAATAGATCCAAGCTGAATCAAAGACCCCAGATGCATCCTTGTCTCCATAAGGGGAACCTTCTGTGTCTAATTCAGATGTGGAAACCTACAGTTAGATACTCCTGCTTCTTTGACCAATGTGACTCAACCATCAAACCCTGGAATGAGAAATGATGAGTAGGCTGCAGCTGGGATGGAAAATAAGCTTTGCCTGGATGGACAGACATAAGGAAAGGAAGAAGTGATAGGGCAGTTCCGGACAGCACTGAGAGTCTTTGAGCCATGAAATAGGTTGGACATGTCTGGATACAACATATGGCCAGAAGCATGGATCATCTGTGCTGTCAGCTCCAGATGACATCCAAAGAAAAGCCAACACAGCTTAGACAGTATCTGGAAAGGCTGCTCCTGAACCAAGTTAAGTGACTGCTTATCACACGGCACAAAATTCCACCCTGCTCCTAGGTCAGCATGGTAGAAGCTTTCCATGGAGCAGGCCCATCCAGGAAAGCAACATGCCCAGATACATCCTATGGAGCAAATAAGCAAATTTCCTATGAGGAAAGAAGTAGATGGGCACATAAAGCTGAGAGCTGGCCTTCATAAGGTTTCCCACCACCATGCTGATGGAGATGAGTAAAACAGTTACAAAGAGCAGCTTGTACACGTTGGTGAAGCCCAAGAGGACAAACGTGGTCACACTCAAGTGCTTTCCTCCAGCCACTCTCTGGGCAGCAGGAGACAAAAAAACATGGGAAGAGGTTGAAGCACTTCTCCCAGCTCACAGGAACAAACACTGCATGAGGTTAATGCAGGATTTGGGGTTTCCTCTATGAATGCACCCAATTTCTTGTAGATAAAAACATGATGGTTGAAGGTCCTAAATAATACACTGAAAAGTAATACCTTGATAAAATAATAGGCAATAGTTCCTATATGGAAAAAAGAATCTTAGAGCGTATATCCTAAAGCTCTGGTTGGCCTGTTAGGGAAAGAATTGGTCCTGCAAAACATAAGCATCTTCTCATGAGCATCCAAAATCTTTTTAACAAGGAGGCTTGTTTGGGATGATTTCGTGTTTCTGGGGGTTGTTCCTATTTAAGGACAAGTAAACACAATAATAAAATGCCTTAATTTGCCACATAGATTAGTGTTGCATTAAATAGATAAGAGGTCACATTGTAGTGATTTTTTTGACTCTGTAGTGATGTTTGAATTGATTAAAGTGAGACCAGAATCCCTGAATGCAATTCCGTGTACATGTAGCTTCAAGGGAAAAAACAGCCCCTTCTCATCTGAATTATTACATATATCTCTTCCTCTGTTCTTACTTATATTTAAAGAACATGTGTGTGTGTATATATATGTACTCAAGATGACTGCTGTTCATGGTAACCTGAAATATGCAGGCCTTAAAAAATGAAATAACCTTAAAATATGCATATTGCCTGTTGAGAAATGAGCATTCCTCCTCCTTCCCCTACCACTTCCTTCTTTCCATCAGCCCCTTTTCAAGCAAGATGATCATTTCTTCAGCACAATTCATCTTCTCCCTCCACCCTTCCCAAAGCAGCTTTTACTTCCCCATTCCCCAGCCTGTGCTCAGATGTTCATTGCACAAAGTCCCTTGACTCACCACCAATGCTCTTCTCAGGGTGCTGGTGGGTGCCTTTGCTGCACATTGATGGCTCATTTCAGCACAGTGGACACCACAACCACCTTGTCCCTCTCTGATGAACTGCCCTGGGCCCCCAGCCTGTCTTAGTCCTTAGAGCACCTCTTCCCTATGGAGAGGACTCAGCATTTTCTCTTTTTGAAGTCTGTCTGATTCCACCTGCCCATTTTGGACCCAAAACTGGCCTTTGAAATGACATTTTGCTCCATATGCCTCAAGATTTAAATAACCTCAGGGTGGCTTTTTACTGCTTGCAAAAGGGGGAAACAAAACCAAGAGTGGGACTTGTTCCTGGTAGAGAAAAGCAGCTGACAGCAGACAGGGTTTTCCTAAAGCTTTAACACCTTTAAATGGGTTCAGAAGATCCAGCTGAAGTTGTCTACAGGCACCTCAGGCAGGGGATGAAGGCAACTGCTGTTTCCCATGCTAATGGCTCACACACTCAATGGCCATCTCCTCATCCTCATTCTTCTCCTTCACCTTGTTTAGTACTTATCTAACTAAGTTAGAGCTACATAAACAGTAGACATCTCAAACACACACCTTGCATCTAACAACACCCAAAACAGCCATTCTCAATACCACAGCTTGTCTAAACAGTGCAAAACATCACCCATCCCACATCAAATACCCACATCTTATCACACACAGAAGCATTCTTTTCTCTGTGGTCCCTGCTTTAGACACACAACTGCAAGACCAGTCCTGCCTATGGGTTTGTCTGTCCTTGCTCGACCCAACCTTCCCTTTCTCTCTTTCACCCTTTCTCAAGATCTGGGATATGCAAATTGCTCTTTCTTGAGTTCAAACAATCATAAATCAGAATCACAGAGCAGTTTGGGTTGAAAGGGACCTTAAAGCTCATCCAGCTCCAACCCCAACCCCTGCCACTGGAGCAGCTTGCTCCAAGCCCCTGTGTCCAACCTGCCCTTGAGCACTGCCAGGGATGGGGCAGCCACAGCTTCTCAGGGCACCCTGTGCCAGCTCCTCAGAACTCTCACAGGGAAGAGCTTCTGCCTAAGAGCTCATCTCAATCCACCCCCGTCTTTCCAAGCTGTGAGCAGTGATAAAGGCAGACACAGAAATGAACTCACCAGTGTTTGAAGAAGAGATCCTTGCTTCTTCCACCACAATCTCAGAAGGTTGCTTCCCTTCATGGTAGAAATGGTGACTGAAAGAAACCATTCTAATCTCTCCCAATTCTCATTATAAAAAAGACAAACACACAACAAAGAACAAAACAAAAAAAAAAAAACACAAAAAAACACCCAAAATGAAAGAAATACCCTAGCCACCAAATTCAAAGGGAGTAAGACCAAACCAGGACAGCTCTATTTCCAGTTAACCTGGAGACAAGAAAACAGCACTCAGTGTTCCTGGTTCTTCCCATACATGAATTTACACAACAGGGGGCATCACAACCTCAGTGCAGGATCTACTCATTTGAAGCCCTAATCTTCAAAACCTTTTCAACTAAAGGGAAAACCCATAATTCGCTTGCTTCTGGGTCTTTTTTAACATATCAGAATATTTGTTTCACCCAGTTCAAGATACAGCTAATACTAAGAGCCAAAAATGAGGACACCCACGCCAGCAGCACCTTGGCTGTTCAGGAGGGAGGAAGACCCCTGATCCTCCCTCCTAACAGCACTCAGGCTCTTTACACCCCTACTTAAATTCGCAGCAGAGCAGAGGCTCAGATATGACTGAAATGAAATGAGGTGAATGATGATAGAAATCATTGAATGAGGTTTCTACACCAAAACCTAATAATACTCATTTAGCACAAGGGCTTTGTTGACCAACAGACTGTCAAAGCTTTATTTCATACAATCGCATCCTGGTTTGTGTTGGAAGGGACCTTAAAGCTCATCCAGCTCCAACCCCTGCCATGGGCTTGGACCCCTTCCACTAGAGCAGCTTGCTCCAAGCCCCTGTGTCCAACCTGGCCTTGAAAACTGGCAAGGATGCGACAGCCTCAGCTTCTCTGGGCACCCTGTGCCAGCACCTCAGCACCCTCACAGGGAAGAGCTTCTGCCTAAGAGCTCACCTCAATATCCCCTCTGTCATTTCACGTGACCAAACCTTGTGGTCTGGAGTTGAAATACCTGGAAATATCAGTTAATATTTCCTTAAAACCAGAAATAACACCAGAAATCATTTGCTAATATAAAACATGAGCTCAGATACCAGTTGGTTTGATGCCAGCAGGGCAAATCCATCACCTTCTCCCTTTTGCTCTCTGAAGCCTGAAGTAAAGTTTATTGTTATGTTTAATAGCATTTAAATAATAAAATATATTAACTTCAAGTACTATTTAAGTAACAATCACTTTGGACAACAACTTTCTTTCCAATACACAGTCACTGTCAGGTTTCAGGCTGCAGCCAGAGAAAGTCCTGTCCATCCCAGCACAAAATGTAGCCTTGGTTTAAGGAGAAGCATGTTTTCCAGGTGTCATGCTTCCAAGTATGCTTAGTTCCTGCTTTGTGAAGGTGCTATATCCACCCTTCCTTGAAGGTGCTATATCCAACCATCCTCTTCAACGTCCAATATCCAGCCATCCTTGAAGGTGCAATATCCAGCCTGCTTGTTCTCCTCACCAGGGCAGGGTAGCCCTCTCCTTTCAGCTGACTAGGAACCATGAATGGACAAAGAGCAGAAGACTCTACTTTTTGCTATCCTCATGGTGTTCTTCATATCCACATTTCTTAGGCTGTAGATGAGTGGGTTCAGCATGGGGACAACCACAGAGTACAGCATGGAGACCACCTCGTCATGCTTTGAGGACTGGCTGGAGCTGGGCCGGAAGTACACGAAGAGGGAGCTGCCATAGTAGAAAGCAATGGAGATGAAGTGAGAGGCACAGGTGGAGAAAGCTTTGCGTCGACCAGCCACAGACCGCATCCGCATGACAGTGGAAAGGACCAACAAGTAGGAGATGAGGATGAAGACCGTGGTGCTCAGTACCTTGAACCCCACCACGGCAGCAACCATCACCTCGATGGCAGGGGTGTCAGAGCAGGAGAGGGCTAGCAGTGGTGGTCCATCACAGAAGAAGTGATTGATCGTCTTGGACCGACAGAATGGGAGACGAGATATGGAAACCGTGTGTATGGTAGAGCTGATCACGCCAGCTAAGTAGGCACCAGCCAACATCCCAATGCAAAGCCTTTGGGACATGACCATGGAGTAGGAGAAGGGGGTTACAAATGGCCATGTAGCGATCGTAAGCCATAGCAGCCAGCACGTAGCACTCGGTGGTGGCACAGGTTGCAAAGCAGAAGAGCTGAGTGGCACATCTAATGAAGGAAATCACCTTCTTCTCCACTAGAACATTGAGCAAGGCTTGAGGGATGATGGTAGAGGACTAGCAGACATCCAGGAGAGACAAGTGGCTTAGGAAGAAGTACATGGGGGTGTGTAGGCAGGAATGCATTCTGATTAATGCAATTAATTGCAGGTTTCCTATGAAGGTAACCACATAGATGGCAAGGAATAAGACAAAGCACATCACCCACAGGTCTTCCCTGTTTGTGAAGCCCAGGAGAATAAACTCAGAGGGGGACATATAATTATCTTCAACCATATTGAACCTATAAGCAGATTACCTGCTTTCTGTCTTTAAATTGACATGTGGAAGAGGCCCAAATCCCTCAATAATATTAAGAATGTCATGTTTTGTCTATCAGTCAGTTACACCACTTTAAGTAAGTATAGTGTGTATATATACATATATATACACATACAAGTCAAAAGGTAAATTGTCTTTGAGAGAGGAAAACACAAATTTCCCAAGGCTAAGCACCACAACCACCACCAACACACTTGGAAGCAAGTAGATATTTTAAGGCAAAGGAGGGAGGGCAACACCAGAATGAATAAACTGCAGGGTTCCTCATAGTTCCTCTCAAGCCATTGACACATGGAAGTCCTTGAATTCCCCAGTAACTGCTGGGAAAAGGGAATTATTTCTCATCTTTTGGGTGCTGCCAGTCCAGGGTGAGTACATGAGGAATAAATAGCTGTTCTCTGTGACCCAGGAGGAGCTCTTTGAGAGCAAATGTGGCTTTCCTTAGGGTAGGATGGTGCAGAGCCAGGATTTCTCCACCCCACTTTGCTTTAGACACGATGCCTAACTTGGAGACAAAAGATACATTCAGGCTTGATCAAAGATAAATTCTGCCTGGGAGAAATCAGCAGCTCCTAAAATCACAGGTTACGACAGGTAGAATAAATCCTCATTGATTTATCTTGCCTCTGGGGCTCAATCCTCCCCCTGAGGCAGCATCCACCTGCCCAGACACACACATCTCCTGCCAGGGGACAATTGACCTGAAGCTCACAATTAACAAAGGCTCACCCTCGCTTTTTCTTGCTTGACAAACCAAGTGCTTGGTCTGAAGTGATCCAAGGTGCAGATATGAAACCTGGGATGTTTCTAAGGCTGCAGCTTGTGCTATACACGACAGCTTCCCCCAGCAATCACATCTCCCTGCAGCTTGAGCACACTCACTGGAATGGAGATAAATTAAACTGAAAACCCATAACTTGCTGCCTTTGTTTAGATATTATCCATGCAGGTTGTGGGTCCACACTCTGCTGAAGAGTTAACTGAATATTTATCCCTGTATTCCTGGGGAAAGGACCTCCATTTGTGGCTTTCCTACTCCGATTTGGTAAGATCTTGCTTTTTGGCCAAGCTTTCAACAAGCTGCCCTAGGACTCACCAAGCAGACTGTTGCTAGTGTTATCCAAGATGTAACTCTTGACATTATGGATAGGAGAACGTCCAGATGCTGTTGAGACTCTACAGCCAAGCAAAACCTTGCAGCACAACCTCCTGGTTAGGTAGCAGTTAGCTTGCTCTCATGGAACCATAGAATCCCAGATTTATTTGTGTTGGAAGAGACCTTAAAGCTCCTCCAGCTCCAACCCTTCCCGTGGCAGGGACCCCTTCCACTAGAGCAGCTTGCTCCAAGCCCCTGTGTCCAACCTGGCCTTGAACACTGCCAGGGATGGGGCAGCCACAGCTTCTCTGGGCACCCTGTGCCAGCGCCTCAGCACCCTCACAGGGAAGAGCTTCTGCCTAAGAGCTCATCTCAATCTCCCCTCTGACAGTCCAAAGCCATCATGGTGGATGTTATCCTCAAGATCTCAGTACAGGAACAAGGGGAAGGTGCCAGATATATAAAGTTATAACACACTGCTTGGTTACCTGCTCTTTCGAGAGTCTTACAGCACAAACTGTCTAATGAGTGAAGAAAAGGATCGTTTAAAATATGAAGCAAAAGAGCCCCATGCTCACAGCACCAGCATCCCTCTGATTCCTCAAGGGGATGGTTTCTGCTGCCCTGAAATAAAGCAGAGGAGGTAAGGTTTGCTACAAGGCCTGTGGATCCTGTGGATGCCACAGGACAAAGCAGGGTTTTCATATCAGGGATTTCTTCCTCTTTGCTCTCAGATCCACTTGAAATGGGTTTTAATACTCCCAGCTTCTCCAGGCTCCAGCTAGAAGGGTAATGCTGCTCTGTCTTCTCCCATGCAGCATCTACCCGTCCTTCCAGAGCCTTGTCCTTTGTGGTA
>NW_026642597.1:0-1261 GCF_028554395.1 Pezoporus wallicus
ATTATGGTATATTTTCATATAATATGAAAATATTATTATGGTAATCTAGAATTTCTGAAATATTTTTAGAAGTCATAAAAACTAAATTATTGTGATCAGTGACTCCATACTCTGATAAGAAACCAAGTTCCCAGTTTTATATCAAGGATCACAGTATACAAAACATTTTAAAAATATTTTTTTTAATTGCTTACGTAAACTCTTGAAAATGACACATTTTTTACTTCCTGTATTTGCCAACTTTAAATAATGAGATTCATAGGATAGTCTGCTATACCTTCAGGGTGAATTTCATGGTTAAAACAATGATGAGAAAACCCCCCCAAACCCAGAGAAAATCAAAACCAAAACCCAAACAGTAGAAGATAACATGATGCCTTTATTTTCCTTAAGATGTCGTTACTGTTTCAGTCCTTCAAATTAAATCATGCAGTGACTGCTTATGGTACAATACATGTATGTAGTCCTATCAGTTTTCTTTTATGTCAACAAAATATTTGTGGCAACCAACTGATATTACACATTCTTGCCACTCTATTTAAGCTTATACAGTGTCCTGTATATTTTACAGAAATACTTATTGCAGATTTTTCACATACCGTGTTTCAATTTGTCTCTTTTTACTTCATGTAAACAGTGCAAAGCATATGGCTCTTACTAAATTGTTAAATTTAGTAATTACTAAATCTGATTAATTACTAAATAAATTACTAAATTTAGAATTACTAAATCTGATGAGGTTTGCTTTTTACAAAGTAATCAGCACAAAGATAGAATTCTCACCATTCCTTTTGCAAAGTTAAAGGTGTGCTGTGTATCCTTAGGATATAATTTACAATAGCAGAAAATACATAATAAAACTATTAAAATCTATTGTGTATATTCATCTCCACTGCCTTGATTTCAGCTTTCTCTGGATCACAGTCAGGAAGCAGTACTCTTCCTCTTTTTGCTTATCTGTAATAGCTCTATAGATGCAAAATGCTAAGGAAACAAAAAAAGAATTGCCATGATTATTCATAACTTCAGCAGAATCTATAAACTTCATAATATTAGATTTCTGAAACAATTTCAGGTTAACTAGTTTGTATTTGGTGGGTTGTTTTTTTTTCTTGCACTTAATTCCTCATTCTTGGTTTGGGGGATTTTTTTTTCTTTGCCCTTTTTCTGCTTTCTACCTGACTTTGCTAATTTACTTTTTCCTTAGCTTTTATTTTTCTGCTTTGCTGCCTCCAGCCAGGTGGAGGTAGGGGAAAATCGG
>NW_026642598.1:0-1246 GCF_028554395.1 Pezoporus wallicus
GGTTAGAAAAAAAAAAAATCTCTTCCAAAGGCCTGGAATTTGACAAAAAAGGGTTAGAAAAGAGGAAAATGGCTTAAAATGGGTTAGAAATTCACAAAAATGGGTTAGAAATGGCCAAAAATGACTGAAAACAGGAAAAAATATTTCTCAATTTCTAACCATTTTTAATTTATTTTCCCCCTTTCCTAACCCACTTTTGTCAAGTTCTAACCCCTTTTAATCCATTTTTGGCAGTTTCTATCCTATTTTTGCCACGTTTCAACCCCTTGTAAGCTTTTTTTTTCCTTGCTAATTTTTGCCCAATTCTTTCCTGGTTTCAGAGTTTTTCGCTCATTTCTAACCCATTTTGCCCCATTTCTATCAAATTTAAACCAGTTTTCCCCCCGTTTGCTATGCATTCTTGTTACTTTCTTAAACGTTTCAAGCCACTTTTGGCCATTACTAACCCTTTATTTATTTCCATTTTCTAAGTCGTTTTAAGCATTTTTTGGTTTCTTTTCCTAACCAATATTTCTCAATTTCTTACCATTTTTAAGTTATTTTTCCCCTTTCCTAACCCACTTTTGTCAAGTTCTAACCCCTTTTAATCCATTTTTGGCAGTTTCTATCCAATTTTTGCCATGTTTCGACCTCTTGTAAGCTTTTTTTTTCTTTTCTTGCTAATTTTTGCCCAATTCTTTTCTGGTTTCAGAGTTTTTCGCTCATTTCTAACCCTTTTTGCCCCATTTCTATCAAATTTAAACCGGTTTTCCCCCCGTTTGCTATGCATTCTTGTTACTTTCTTAAACGTTTTAAGCCACTTTTGGCCATTGCTAACCCTTTTGTTATTTCCATTTTCTAAGTCGTTTTGAGCATTTTTTGGTTTCTTTTCCTAACCCAAATTTCTCAATTTCTAACCATTTTTAATTTATTTTTCCCCTTTCCTAACCCATTTTTGTCAAGTTCTAACGCCTTTTAATCCATTTTTGGCAGTTTCTATCCTATTTTTGCCACGTTTCATCCCCTTTTAAGCTTTTTTTTTTCTCCTTGCTGTTTTTTGCCCAATTCTTTCCTGGTTTCAGAGTTTTTCCCTCATTTCTAACCCATTTTGCCCCATTTCTATCAAATTTAAACCGCTTTTTTCCCCCCGTTTGCTATGCATTCTTGTTACTTTCTTAAACGTTTCAAGCCACTTTTGGCCATTACTAACCCTTTTTTTATTTCCATTTTCTAAGTCGTTTTAAGCATTTTTTGGTTTCTTTTCCTA
>NW_026642600.1:0-1238 GCF_028554395.1 Pezoporus wallicus
GCGGCTGTTCTGCCCCACCACGGGGTGGCGGCTGTGCCCTGCGGGGTGCGGGGTAAGCTGCGGGCTCTGCCCGGGCCGTGCTGCCGCCACCCCGGCGACGCCGCCGCAAAGTTTGTGTCCGAGCGCAAGGGGCTCGTCCCGCGGGTCCGGGCAGCGCGGTGCTGCCCCGGTGCAGTGAGGCCGGTTCGGGAGCGGGACAACCCCATGTCCGGATCCGGTGGCGGAGCGGCAGGCTGGGCCTTCGGCAGCCAGCACCGCTTCGGGCCGCCGTGCAGCGGCGGCCCCGGGCAGGGCAGTAGGGGCCTCCCGCGGCGGAAAGCGGTGCCCTTCGCTGAAGCCGGTCAGGGAGCGGTACCGCCGGTTTTGTGAGGTCTTTCTGCTTGCTGCAGGGGGTGGTAAATGGAGGCAATCTCTCCTCTGTCCCCTGCCACGTCTCCGGTGTGAAATGAAGAGCTATAGCTTTAAATAGTTTTTCACCCTGAAATGTGGCTGAGCCTTCAGGAGTAACTTGGAAAGGCTCCTCTGCCCCAGCAGCGTCGCTGGGACACAGCAGGTAACTTCCACTAGGCACTGGAGAAAATGGTGTGTTCACTGTCAAAGTTATACTTTTTTTTTTTTTTTTACAAAGGCAGAGTTCAAAGTAAAAATGGTAAATTTCGCTAGGCCTTGTAAATTGTTCCTGATAGAGATTATCCTTCTGGAATGTGAGGGGCAGAGCAAGCACTCCGAGTGCTCGTGTTTTGTGTTAGGGTGCGCATCTCTCTGGAATATGGATTCTGGATCATAGGACTCCTAATGATGGCTGGTGAAGCTTCATGGATCAAGTTTGCATTACCCACAGGCACAGAGAAGGAAGGGAGTTGTCATGCCGTGGATTTCAGTGCCTGTCACCTACCTCCGTTCTGTATGTGCTGTCAGTTCAGCCATCAGTTAAGTACTTGGAAGAGTTGGAGGGATGTGCTGGGGTTAAAGAAGCAGCAAGGGCCAGAGTGTGACTTCCAGTTCCCCACTGTGCCTACCTATAAGTCAGGAGGAGAGATGTCGTGATCACCGTTTCTTGTGATCACTGTGTTTTTTTCTGAGAGGAGACTTGGGTATCTAGGGAGGGAAGGAGCTCCCTCATGATCCTGGCCCTGGGGCTTAGGGAGGAGAGTAGTCCTGCCCACATACCAAGGCAAACCCCATGTTGGCTTTATGTGGGCTGATCAAACACAGGACAACCTGATCTACCATGGCAC
>NW_026642601.1:0-1246 GCF_028554395.1 Pezoporus wallicus
TATAGGCAAACCCTTGGCAGGCCAGGCAAGGCAAGGCAAGGCAAGGCAAGACAAGGCAAGGCTCGGTCAGGACAAGCAATGCAGGCCAGGTAAGGCAAGACAAGGCCAGCCCAAGCCAGGCAAGGGCAGGTAAGGCCAGGTGAGGCTAGGCAAACAAGGCCAGTCCAGGACTGGCCAGTACATGCAAGGCCAGGTAAGGCCAGGTAAGGCAAGCCATGCAAAGGCCAGGCCAGGCAAGGCAAGGCAAGGCTAGGACAGGCAAGGCAAGGCAAGGCTAAGCAAGGCAAGGCAAGGTAAGGCTAGGCAAGTCCAGGACAGGCAATGCAAGGCAAGGCAAGACAAGGCTAGGCAAGTCCAGGAGAGGCAATGCAAGGCCAGGCAATGCAAGGCCAGGTAAGGCCAGGCAATGCCAGCCCAGGCCTGGCCAGGCCAGGATAGGCCAAGTCATACAAAACCAGGCCAGGCCAGGCAAGGCCTGGCATGGCCAGGTAAGGCTAGGCAAGGCAAGGCCAGTCCACGACTGCCCAGTCCATGCAAGGCCAGGTAAGGCCAGGAAAGGCCAGGTAAGTCCAGTTAAAGACAGGTCAGGCAAGGCCAGGGAAGTCCATGCATGGCCAGGCCAGGCAAGGCATGGCAAGGCAAGGCAAGGCAAGACAAAGAAAGGCAAGTCAAGGCAAGGAAAGGCAAGGCAAGGTGAACTAAGCAAGGCAAGGAAATGCAAGGAAATTGCAGGACGGGCAATGCAAGGCCAGGTAAGGCCATGCAAGACCAGGCCAGGCCAGGCTCGGCCAGGTCATAGCAAGGCAAGGAAGGGCAAATCAAGGGGAGGCAAGGAAAAGAAAGGCCAGGCAAGGTAAGGCCAAGCAACGACTGGCAAGGAAAGGCAAGGGGAGGACAAGGCAAGCGTGGTGGAGGGGAAGGCAAAGGACAGGCTACAGCCAGGCCAGGCTAAGCCATGCAAGGAAAGTCCAGACCAAGACCAGCAAGGCAAGGCAATGCAAGGCAAGGCAAGGCAAGGCCAGGCCAGGCCAGGAGAGGCAAGTCTAGGCAAGGCAAGGCAAAGCAAGGCAAGGCTCGTCCCGGACAGTCAATGCAGGCCAGGTAAGGCCAGGTAAGGCAAGGCCAGGCCAGCCCAAGCCAGGCAAGGGCAGGCAAGGCCAGGACAGGCAAGGCCAGTCAAGACCAGGACTGCCAATGCAAGGCCAGATATGGCAAGTTCAGTTGAGGACAGGCCAGGACAGGCAGT
>NW_026642602.1:0-1246 GCF_028554395.1 Pezoporus wallicus
CCCTGGATGGGAACGGTGTGAGCCCAGCTGAGTGAAGTTCTATGTTGAAATTTGTTTTCTTATGTAATTATCATACTGATTGTCGTGGTTTAAACCCAGTCAGGTAATTCGTTCGCTCACTTCCCCCCCTTTCTTGCCCTCCCCCTGCTCTCGGAGGGACGGAGAGGAGAATCAAAAGAATGCAACTCCCACGGGTTGAGATAAGAACAGTTTAGTAACTAAGGTATAACACAAATCACTACTGCTACCACCAATGATAATAATGATAAAGGAAATAACAAGGGAACAGAATACAACACCTCACCACCCACTGACCGATAACTCGCCCCCCAAGCCCGACCAAGCTCCGACCGATACCTCCTCCAACCCTGCAGTCTCCCAGCCCTTCTGGCTAACTCCCAGTTACATCCTTGGGCATGACGTGCTGTGGTATGGAATACCTCTTTGGTCAGTTTGGGTCAGGTGTCCTGTCTCTGCTTCCTCCCGGCTTCCCCTCCCCCTGGCAGAGCATGAGGCTCACAAAGTCCTTGGCCAAACCAAAACATCTCTATCAGCTCTGTTCCCGAGCCGAAAGTCAAAACACTGCACTGCACTAGCTACCAAGAAGAAGAAAAAATGACTGCTACTGCTGAACCCAGGACATTATCCACCCCTTATTCCATACCATTCACGTCATGCCCAGATCCCACATTTTCAATATACCATTGCTCTTATCTTAGTGCATGGACCAGTCCCTATAAAGCTGCTGAGTCCATCTGGTCCATGATGTCAGTCTCCATCTCTTGTACCAGTCAGAGCAGGAGAGAATGTGTGCAGTGTTCACACTCGTGAATAACCTGGGCAATAGTGTCCATTGCTAAGTCCACCCCTTGATCATGAGTCCATCTCTATGTTGCATCTCTGCTCTGATGGCCTGAAATGCCATGGGCCCACAAGACATTTTTAAAGCTTGGGGCTTTAACTCTTAATGTTGTACTCCTGAGCTCAGTGCTGCCAAGATTGGCCTTTATCCAAATTACAGCTTAATCTTAGATTAAAAATAAACCTGACTTCTTCTAGGGCTTTAAATATTCCATTTAGTAGCTTTGTAAATTCTTGAGATGTATTTCTTAACAGAAATTACTTTGGGGTGTTTGGATTCTCTTGTGGAAGAGGAAATGCTGAACTCCCATCTCTGAAAGTGAAAAGAGTGATTTTTACAGGAAAATGTTCTGGAATAGCAGTGTACAGCTGTACCTTGTTTAGA
>NW_026642603.1:0-1235 GCF_028554395.1 Pezoporus wallicus
TTACTTGTTTTTTACCAAAATTCCACATTTTTTTAAGCAAATATTGCAAAAAAAAACCCTTTTCTTGGCGTTTCTGACAGCAAAAGCCCCTCTTCCTCCCCAAACCAGCATCAAGATTGGGCTGAAAAGCCCGTTTTAACCATTTTGCCGCCTCCTAAACTACCGTTTTTTGTTAAACCACCCCCAAAATTTCCCTTTACGCCCCGAATTTGAGGGGGTTTCAACCAAATTTGAGCTTTTTGGTAACAGAGAGAGGAAAAGGGGACATTTTGCCCCCAAAAAGACACATTTTGGGGGTGAAAATGGGTTGAAAAAGGAGAAAACCCCTTCAATTTTGGGGGAAAATGGGAAGTTTTGGTGGGTCTTGACCAACGTTGACCATGGCCAACCCTTGGCCACCCATTGGCCACCCATTGGCCACCCCTTGGCCACCCATTGGCCAACCCTTGGCCAACCATTGGCCACCCATTGGCCAACCCGTGGCCACCCATTGGCCACCCATTGGCCAACCCTTGGCCAACCCTTGGCCACCCATTGGCCACCCATCCACCCATTGGCCAACCCTTGGCCACCCATTGGCCACCCCTTGGCCACCCATTGGCCAACCCTTGGCCACCCTTGGCCACCCATTGGCCAACCCTTGGCCACCCATCCTCACCTCTGCCTGCCGATGACGTCACAGGAGCCAGGACGAGCCATCAGCCAATCAGAGCTCTCGTTCCTATGGAGGGAGGTATGATGTCACATAGGGGGCAGAGCCAACTCCAGACCCTGTATGCCCCCCCCAATAGACTCCTATAGACCTCCATATCCCCCCCAAGGACCCCTATGTACCCCCTATAGACCCCCCCATGGACCCCCATATCCCCCTATAGACCCCCATATCCCCCCCATGGACCCCCATATCCCCCCCTATTGACCCTTATATACCCCCTATATGCCCCCTATGTCCCCCCCATAGGTCCCAACACCCACCTATATCCCCCCATGCTCCTCTATAGGCCCCCATATGACCCCTATAGCCCCCCATATCCCCCCTGCACCCCCTATATTGACCCATAAGTGCCCTATAGCAACGTGTATCCTCCTTTCATCGCCCTATATTGCCCGTATAGCCCCTATATCCCCCTTAAGCCCCCGTAAGTGCCCTATAGACCCCTATATCCCCCATAGTCCCCCTATGTACCCCACATAGAGCCCCCAAATCCCCCCCTATAGCTCCCTATCCCCCCCAG
>NW_026642604.1:0-1228 GCF_028554395.1 Pezoporus wallicus
TCCTCTCCTGACAATAAATGATTTTGATTTTCCCAGGGGCCAGATTCTGTCATCTTCCCTCAGTCTGTATTCAAGTGAAAATTCTTAATGAAGTTGTTAGCTCTAATTCCCTAATATTAACTTATTCTGGGCTGACCAAATTTCTTTAAAAATCCAAAAAGCTTTTTGCTGAACCTGGGATAGTTACGATGTGATCTGGGCTTTGGGCCAAATTGCTTCTTTTCTTTAGACCAGTGAATTGACCAGCTCCCAGTGGGATTTAGTACATTTTTATGTCTGTGATGAAATGAAGATAGTGAAACCAAATAACCTAATGTGTAATCAACTTTCTACATAATAGGAAAATATATTGGCTGTATGCTTCAGAAATATTGCAGCTGATAGTGGCTTTATTGTTTATATTGTTGCTCTGATCACTCAGCTCCCTACTGAGATAAGAGACAACAGTGTCTTTGCAGAGGCCCTGGGTTCATTCAGCAGAGCTGAACAAACGGTGAGAGCCAAACCTACTCTGAGGTTCACCCAAATATTGATTTACTTGAGTTTATAGAAGCTGTTGATCACATCAAAATCATATTTCTGTCTTGTTCGTCTTGTATATGTAGGAGAAAGAGAAAATTACTCATTAGAAAGGGTGGGATTTGTTTGCTCTAACTTTGATATCTGAAAATCAGGCATTCAGTCTAAGCTTTTTTTTTTTTTTTTTTTTTTAATTCTGGAGATATAGACATATCCAGGGTACATAACTGAAAGAGATAGGTGTCTAAAACAAGTGAGACAAATTGCTCTCTGGATGATCCTGTTTCCCTCCCAACTAAAAATGCAAGCTAGAGTGAGTAGCTCACATACGGATGCTTAAATTTTATCTGATTAAAGTTATATTATAGAGAGAGTGCTGAATGTGTAGCGACAATGGTTACGTCGTAGATGTGACTTTAAACCTTACTCTTAGAACAACCAGCAGTATACTTTAAGACCAAAGCTGACTGGACCTAAGGTTGGACGCTAACAGCATACTTCTCACAAATTACCAATCATGAAATATGTGCTTATATTACTTCATAATAATTTTAGACAATCTTTGTATCTGATAGGAATAAAACCTTAAAAAGCGATCTATCCCTAACATAGTTTTAGGAAGTCAAAATTCATTATATACATTATTTTTTTTAGAACTACTAGCTTTGCGGAGAAGGACTTGGGGGTGTTGGTCAATAAGAAAATGAAC
>NW_026642605.1:0-122597 GCF_028554395.1 Pezoporus wallicus
CCCGGTTTGACCCAGTTTAGCTCACTTTAACCCAATTTAGTCCAGTTTAACCCCATTTCACCCCAGTTTAACCCTGTCCACCCCAGTCCATCCCAGTTTAACCCAGTCCATCCCAGTCCCATCCCATTCCCATCCCAGTCCATCCCATTCCCATCCCAGTCCATCCCAGTCCATCCCAGTCCATCCCAATCCATCCCATTCCCATCCCAATCCATCCCATTCCCATCCCAGTGCATCCCAGTGCATCCCAGTCCATCCCAGTCCATCCCAGTGCCCTCCCATTCCATTCCCATCCCAGTCCCATCCCATTCCCATCCCAGTCCATCCCATTCCCATCCCAGTCCATCCCAGTCCATCCCAGTCCCATCCCATTCCCATCCCAGTCCCATCCCATTCCCATCCCAGTCCATCCCAGTCCATCCCAGTCCCATCCCCGTCCATCCCAGTCCATCCCAGTCCATCCCAGTGCCCTCCCAGTCCATCCCAGTCCATCCCAGTCCCATCCCTCTCTCCGCAGGTCCCTGGTTCGCCGCCACATCGAGGTGCTGGGGGAAGGCAGCTTCCGGGACACCCCGGCCCTACAGCTGCTGTAAGGACCCAGCCAGGCCCCTATGGGGCCCTATGGGGCTCTCTGGTGTCCCTATGGGGCCCTAAGGGACTTTATGGTGTCCCTATGAGGCTGTATGGTGGCGCTATGGTGGCCCTATGGGGCCCTATGGTGTCACTATGGGGCCACTATGGTGTCCCTATGTTCCCTATAGGGTCCCTATGGTGTCCCTATGTTCCCTATAGGGCCCCTATGGTGTCCCTTTGGTCCCTGTACTGTCCCTGTGGTGTCCCTATGGTCTCTATGCTGTCCCTATGGTGTCCCTATGGTCCCTATACTGTCCCTATGGTCCCTATAGTGTCCCTATGGTCCCTATAGTGCCCCTATAGTGTCCCTATGGTGTCTCTATAGGTGTCCCTATGGTCTCTATACTGTCCATATAGTGCCCCTATAGGGTCCCTATGGTGTCCCTATGGTCTTCATACTGTCCCTATAGTGCCCCTATAGGGTCCCTATGGTGTCCCTATGGTCTTCATACTGTCCCTATAGTGCCCCTATAGGGTCCCTATGGTGTCCCTATGGTCTTCATACTGTCCCTATAGTGCCCCTATAGGGTCCCTATGGTGTCCCCACAGGTTGATCACTGCCGGGCACTTGGGGACCATTGGGGACGGGGCCTTCTCTGGCCTGGTGCTGCTGGAGTACCTGTGAGTGGCACTGGGATGGCACTGGGATGGACTGGGATGGACTGGGATAGACTGGGATAGACTGGGATGGCACTGGGATGGACTGGGATGGACTGGGATGGACTGGGAGGGCACTGGGATGGACTGGGATGGACTGGGATGGACTGGGATGGACTGGGAGGGCACTGGGATGGACTGGGATGGTCTGGGATGCACTGGGATGCACTGGGTTGGGTAGACTGGGAGGGCACTGGGATAGACTGGGATAGACTGGGATGGACTGGGATGGACTGGGATGGACTGGGATGGACTGGGAGGGCACTGGGATGGACTGGGATGGACTGGGATGGACTGGGATGGACTGGGAGGGCACTGGGATGGACTGGGATGGACTGGGATGGACTGGGAGGGCACTGGGATGGACTGGGAGGGCACTGGGATGGACTGGGATGGACTGGGATGGACTGGGAGGGCACTGGGATGGACTGGGATGGACTGGGATGGACTGGGAGGGCACTGGGATGGACTGGATAGACTGGGATGGACAGGGATAGACTGGGATAGACTGGGATGGCACTGGGATGGACTGGGATAGACTGGGGTAGACTGGGGTAGACTGGGATAGACTGGGAGGGCAGTGGGGCTATGCTGGTCCTTACTGGTCCATACTGGTCCTTACTGGACGTCCCTGGTGACCCCAGGTTCATTGAGGACAACGATGTGGGCTCCATCGCCCCAACAGCGCTGAGGGGGCTCCGGGGGCTGCTCTACCTGTGAGTCAATGGGGGGCTCTATGGGGCTCTATGGGGCTCTATGGAGTCTCTATGGGGCTCTATGGAGTCTCTATGGGGCTCTATGGGGCTCCCATACCCCATACCCCCTATCCCATGCCCCATAGGAGTTTGGCCAACAACCGCTTGGAGACGCTGCCCAAGGGCCTCTTCCAAGGCCTGGAGACGCTGACCCAGCTGTAGGTGACATGGGGGGCTATGGGGGTCCCCATTGATCCCCATTGACCCCCGTTGATCCCCATTGATCCCCATTGGGCCCCATTGATCCCCATTGACCCCCATTGATCCCCATTGGGCCCCATTGACCCCCATTGGGCCCCATCAACTCCATTGAGCCCCATTGACTCTATTGAGCTCCATTCATTGACCCCCATTGGGCCCCATTGATCCCCATTGACCCCCATTGGGCCCCATTAACTCCATTGAGCTCCACTGACTCCATTGATTTCCACTGACTTCATTGATCCCCATTGGTCCCCACTGATCCTCATTGGCCCCCATTGAGATCCATTGATCCCCACTGGTCCCCATTGGTCCCCATTGATCCCCATTGATCCCCATTGGGCCCCATTGACCCCCATTGGGCCCCATCAACTCCATTGAGCCCCATTGACTCTATTGAGCTCCATTCATTGACCCCCATTGGGCCCCATTGATCCCCATTGACCCCATTGACCCCCATTGATCCCCATTGGGCCCCATTAACTCCATTGAGCTCCACTGACTCCATTGAGTTCCACTGACTTCATTGATCCCCATTGGTCCCCACTGATCCTCATTGGCCCCCATTGAGATCCATTGATCCCCACTGGTCCCCATTGGTCCCCATTGATCCCCACCGGTCCCTATGGGGCAGGGACCTCCGGGGGAACCCGTTCCAATGCAACTGCCGCCTGCGCTGGGTCGTGTCCTGGTTGGGCAGCGTCACGATCCCCACGGAGCCGGGGCGGTGCCATGGCCCCCCCCAGCACCAGGGAACGCCATTGGAGCAGCTCCAGCCCCGCGACTTCCAGTGCCTCAGCTCAGGTATGGGGCTGACCCAGAGGAACCCAGCATGGACCCATAGAAACCCACAGGAACACATTGGAACCCACCATAACCCCTTGGAACCCACCATAACCCCTTGGAACCCACCATAGACCCATTGGAACCCACCATAGACCCATTGGAGCCCATCATAGACCCATAGGAACCCATCGGAACCCATCATAGACCCATAGGAACCCACCATAGACCCATAGGAACGCACAGGAACCCATCATGAACCCAAAGGAACCCATATCCTGACCCACAGGAACCCATCATGAGCCCATAGGAAGCCATGATGGACCACAGAAACCCATTATGCACCCATGGGAACCACATCCAGACCCATAGGAACCTTGTCTTGACCTATAGGAACCACATCCAGACCTATAGAAACCCATGGCGGTCCATGGGAACCCAACATGGACCTATGGGAACCCATCATAGCCCTATGGGAACCCATCATAGCCCTATAGGAACCCATCATAGCCCTATGGAAAACCATCATAGCCCTATGGGACCCCCCACCCTGACCCATAACAACCCCTGGGATCCCCATCCCAACCCCACCCTGGCCCCCCTGGAACCCCATTGCAGGCGTCCAGGCCCTGATGGGACCATGGGGTTGCCCCATAGAGCTTCGCCCCTTCCAGTCCCTGCCCTTCTCCTCGCTGGCGGCCGAGCCCTTCGCTATGGGGGGACACCCAGGGTTGGCCTTGGCCCAGCCCTTCAATGGGGCTTGTGCCCTACTGGAATGGGACCAGTTGGCGGGGCGCTTCCGGGCCCCCACCATCATCAATGGTGAGTCCCATTGAGCCCCATCCCCACCCCATACCCATTGAGCCCCATCCCCACCATATACCCATTGAGCCCCATCCCCACCTCATACCCATTGAGCCCCATTCACACCCCAAACCCACTGAGCCCCATATGCACCCCATACCCATTGAGCCCCATCCCCGCCCCATCCCCATTGTGCCCCACCCCACCCCATCCCCATTGTGCCCCACCCCACCCCATCCCCATTGAGCCCCATCCCCACCCCATCCCCATTGACCTCCATCCCCATTGTGCCCCATCCCCACCCCATCCCCATTGAGCCCCATCCCCACCCCATCCCCATTGACCTCCATCCCCACTGACCCCCATCCCCATCCCCGTTGCCCCCCCTCCCCACTGACCCCCATCCCCACTGACCCCCATCCCCATCCCCACCCCATCCCCATTGACCTCCATCCCCACCTCCCCCATCCCTGTTGCCCTCCCTCCCCATTGAGTTCCATCCCCACCTCCCCCATCCCCGTTGCCCCCCCTCCCCATTGCCCCCCATCCCCACCTCCCCCCTCCCCACCTCCCCCCATCCCCACTGACCCCCACGCCCATCTCCGCCCCACAGGCACTGCCCCCGTCGCCTGCCACCCTCTGCCCCTCGGGGGGTCCCTGGTGTTGGTCATGGCCCAGCTCAGCGGCGGCTCCTCCGTGTGGCGCCGCTCCGGGGGCCCCGGCTCCCGCTTCGTGCGGCTCCAGGCGCTGGGGGGCGGCCGCTTGCGCCGGCCCCACGCCGTGGCCAGCGCCCGCCTCGGCGGCCACTGGTACCTGGGGGTGGCCGATAGCTCCAAGGGGGGCACCAGCACCCTCTTCCGATGGGGGGGCCGAGGCTTCTACCCCCACCAGGCCCTTCGGCCCTGGCACCGCGACACCCACCTGGAGTTCCTGGAGCTGGGGGGCAGCCCGGCACTGGTGCTCTGCAGCGGCACCCGCAGGCCCCTGGTCTATCGGTGGAGCGGGGGGGCCTTCGCGCCCCACACCGACATCCCCCACGTGCCCGACGTCTACGCCGCCAAGCACTTCCGGCTGCGGGGCCACGTCTTCCTCTGCTTGACCAGGTTCCTTGGGGACGCCAAGGTGAGGGGGGACAGGGGGCTATGGGGGGGGCTGGGGGGGGCTATGGGGTGATCGGCATCGAAGGGGGGCTGTGGCCGGCGTGGGGGTCGGGATGTGGGCATTGGGGTGAGTTGGCGTCGTGCGGGGATGGGAGGACACCAGCATCATGGGGGAGTCAACCTAACCCTGTCCGTGATGGCCATGACCCAACCCAACCCAACCCAACTCAACTCAACCCAACCCAACTCAACTCAACTCAACCCAACCCAACTCAACCCAACCCAACCCAACCTGTACCTCTGATGACCATCACCCAACCCAACTCAACCCAACCCAAACCTACCTCAACCCAACCCAACCCAACTCATCCCATCCTTATGATGACCGTCACTCAACACAACCTAACTCAACCCACCTCAATCCAGCCCAACTCAACCCAACCCATCCCTATGATGACCATCACTCAACTCAACCCAACCCAACTCAACCCAACCCAACTCAATTCAACCCATCCCTATGATGACTATCACTCAACTCAACCCAACTCAACCCAACCCAATGCAACCCATCCCTCTGTTGACCATCACCCAACCCAACTCAACCCAACCCATCCCTCTGATGACCATCACTCAACACAACACAACCCAATTCAACCCAACTCAACCCAACTCAACCCAACCCAACCCACCCCTCTGATGACCATCACCCAACCCAACTCAACCCAACCTTACCCAACCCAACTCAACCCACCTCAACCCACCCCATCCCATCCCTCCCCATGCAGGTGATGCGCTGGGAGGGCTCCATGTTCCGGGAGGTCCAGCAGGTCCCGGCCCGTGGCTCCATGGTCTTCCAGCCCTTGGCAGTGGGTGGCCAGCGCTACGTCCTGCTGGGCAACGACTACGCCCCGAGCCGCGTCTACCGCCTGGGGCCCGGTGGCCACCTCGAGCCCATCCAGGAGCTCCTGGCCCCATCTCCTCGCTCCTTCGCCCCCATCTCCGTGGGGCACCGGCACTTCCTGGTGGTCTCCAGCTTCAAAGGGGCCACCCAGATCTACCGGCACGTCACCATCGACCTGGGGGCCTGAGGGCCACTGAGGACACCCCATGGTGGTGATGGGGGATGATGGACATCAAGGCAACAGCTACGTTGGCCCCGTGTCACCATTGGCCACCATCAACCCAATGGCACCATTGGCCACCATTGACCACCCATGGCATCTCCTGGTGACACCATCAACCCAATGTCCCCAAGGCCACCATCAACCCAATGGCACCATTGACCCCATGTCCCCATTGGCCACCATCAACCCAATGTCCCCAAGGCCACCATCAACCCAATGTCCCCAAGGCCACCACCAACCCAATGGCACCATTGACCCCATGTCCCCATTGGCCACCATCAACCCAATGTCCCCAAGGCCACCATCAACCCAATGGCACCACTGACCCCATCTCACCTCCTCCTTCCCCCCCATCCCTTTGTCCCCTCTTGTCCCCCGATGCCCCCACCCCCCAATAACCACAATGTCCCCAAATGTTCCCTTTTAAACCATCATTTTTTATTCAGTGTCCCATTTCTTGCTGCTTTCGGAGAGTTTCACCCCAAAATACCCCCCCCCCATCCCCCATCTCCACTGGGGACACTTGGGGTCACTTCAACACGTGCTGGTGGCTCCTATGGAGAGATGAGGGTCAGGGGGGGACCCACAGCCTTGGGTCATGGTTACTATCGGACCTCCCACCCCATTGTCACCATGGGGTGACCCAATGGGGGGGGGAACACTTGGGGACGTACCAGGAGCAATGAGGTGGGAGGATTCCGGGGGAGGATAACGGCGTCTGGTGGGGTAGGAGGGGTTGGCATCTCCTATGCCCCATATCCCATACCCCATACCCCATATCACAAACCCCATACCCCATATCACAAACCCCATATCCCATATCCCATATCCCATACCCCATACCCCATATCGCATACCCCATATCCCATACCCCATATCCCCTACCCCATATCCCATTATCCCCATACCCCATATCCCATACCCCATTACCCATTATCTCCAAACCCCATACCCCATATCCCATACCCTATGCCCCATATTCCATACCCCATTATCCCATACCCCATATCCCATACCCCATTATCCCATACCCCATATCCCATACCCCACAACCCATACCGCATACCCCATATCACATATCCCATATCCCACATTCCATCTCCTACCTGGCTTTGCTCCCACACTTGCACTTCCCACCTGGCAATGGGACACACGTCACCCCCCCATAGGGGACATTGAGCCCAGGGGACCCCCATTGACACAAGGACCCCCCATTGACACTTGGGGACCCCATTGACTCAAGGACTCCCCCATTGACACTTGGGAACCCCCCATTGACTCTTGGGGACCCCCCATTGACACTTGGCTCCATTGACACAAGGACCCCCCCATTGACACCTGGGGACCCCATTGACACAAGGACCCTCCCATTGACACCTGGGGACCCCATTGACACTTGGGGACCCCATTGAAACAAGGACCCCCATTGACACTCACTGAGGAGGACGATGATGCCAACCACGCACAGGACAGCGGCCACCACGAGCCCGGCCACACGCAGGCGGTGCCAATCTGGGGGGGGACACATGGGGACACCCCTGTCACCTCCATTGGGGTCCTCAATGTCACCCCCAGTGGGGTCCTCAATGGCACCTCCATTGGGTCCTCAATGGCGCCCCCATGGGGTCCTCAATGTCACCCCCATTGGGTCCTCAATGTCACCCCCATGGGGTCCTCAATGTCACCTCCATTGGGTCCTCAATGTCACCCCCATTGGGTCCTCAATGTCACCCCCATTGGGTCCTCAATGTCACCCCCATTGGGGTCCTCAATGTCACCCCCATTGGGTCCTCAATGTCACCCCCATTGGGTCCTCAATGTCACCCCCATTGGGGTCCTCAATGGCGCCCCCATGGGGTCCTCAATGGCACCTCCATTGGGTCCTCAATGTCACCCCCATGGGGTCCTCAATGTCACCTCCATTGGGGTCCTCAATGGCGCCCCCATTGAGGACCATTGGGACATCCCATCATAACCTCCATTGGGGTCCCTCCATGTCACCCCATTGGGGACCCCCCCGTCCCCACTCACCGTACTGGAAGGGACTGGTGGCATCTGTAGGGAATGGGAAGACACCAGTATAAAACCCCCATTCCCAGTATAACCCCATCATATCCCAGTATAACCCCATCATATCCCAATATAACTCCACCATATCCCAATATAACCCCCTATATCCCAGTATATCCCACTCCCATTCCTGGTCCAGCTCTTCCCCCCTCCCAGTTGCTTCCAGTTCATCCCAGTTACTCACCAGGGGGCAGAGGGTTCCCTCTTACTAGGGGCAAAACTGGGGGGACAAAGCCAGATGGGGGGGGTGTGAGTGTCCCAGTTCATCCCATTTCCCCCTAGTTCATCCCAGTTACCCCCAGTTCATCCCAATTGCTCCCAGTTCATCCCAGTTACCCCCCGTTCCCTCCCAATTGCTCCCAGTTCATCCCAATTGCTTCCAGTTCCTCTCAATTCCCTCCCACTCCTTTCCAGTTCATCCCAGTTGATCCCAGTTGCTCTCAGTTCATCCCAATCCCCTCCCAGTTGATCCCAGTTCATCCCAATCCCCTCCCAGCTCATCCCAATCCCCTCCCAGTTGATCCCAGTTGATCCCAATCCCCTCCCAGTTCATCCCAGTTGATCCCAGTTGATCCCAATCCCCTCCCAGTTCATCCCAATCCCCTCCCAGTACCTCCCAGTATCACCAGTAAGGTCATGCTGTCCCATTCCATCCTGTGGGAAAGCATTAATGGGCGGGAACTGGTGTTAATGGGCGGGAACTGGTGTTAATGGGCGGGAACTGGTGTTAATGGGCGGGAACTGGGTGTTAACGGGCGGGAACTGGTGTTAATGGGCGGGAACTGGTGTTAATGGGCGGGAACTGGTCTTAATGGGCGGGAACTGGGTGTTAATGGGCGGGAACTGGGTGTTAATGGGCGGGAACTGGTGTTAATGGGCGGGAACTGGGTGTTAATGGGCGGGAACTGGTGTTAATGGGCGGGAACTGGTGTTAATGGGCGGGAACTGGTGTTAATGGGCGGGAACTGGTGTTAATGGGCGGGAACTGGGTGTTAATGGGCGGGAACTGGTGTTAATGGGCGGGAACTGGGTGTTAATGGGCGGGAACTGGGTGTTAATGGGCGGGAACTGGTGTTAATGGGCGGGAACTGGTGTTAATGGGCGGGAACTGGGTGTTAATGGGCGGGAACTGGTGTTAATGGGCGGGAACTGGGTGTTAATGGGCGGGAACTGGGTGTTAATGGGCGGGAACTGGTGTTAATGGGCGGGAACTGGGTGTTAATGGGCGGGAACTGGTGTTAATGGGCGGGAACTGGTGTTAATGGGTGCCAATGGGACATTCCTGAGTGGGGCGAGGTCGCAGGGCCCCATAGGGCCGGACCGGTCGTACCAATGTCCTTGGGGGGGGGGGGGGCCGGTTATTGGGGTTCCCCCCCATTATACACGGCCCCCAATGGGTGTTTGGGGACCCCACCACCATCTATGGGGCAGCCCCCCCATAGGGACACCCCCCCGGGGACCTGCCCCACACGTGGGACCCCCAATGCAGTGACCCCCCCCCATAGGGTAACCTCCCCATAGGGGACCTCAACACCCATAGGACCCCCCCATAGGGGATCCCAACACCCATAGGACCCCCCCCCCCTCCCATAGGAGCCCCCTATAGGGCCCCCCCCAACTCACGTCCCGACACCAGCAAGGACCAAAGCAGGAACTGGGGGGGGGAAGACCCATACCTGGAAGGGGGCGTGGCCAAACCCGGAAGAGCCAATCAGAGCCCTCCTATAAAGCACGTGACACACCCCCCCTTATAACCTGGGTCCCCCCCCATGGACCTATTGAGCTCCAATGGACCCAATGATCCCCCCATGGACCCAATGACCCCCCCATGGATCCATTGACCCCCATGGACCCATTGACTCTCAATGGGCCCATTGACCCCCCATGGATCCATTGACCCCCAAGGACCCATTGAACCCCAATGGACCCATTGAACCCCCCCCCATGGACTCATCAACCTCCAATGGACCCATTGACCCCTCCATGGACCCATTGACCCCCCCATGTACCCAATGACCCCCAATGGACCCATTGACACCCCCCATGGACTCATTGACTCCCAATGGACCCACTGACCGCCCCATAACCTGGGGGGGGGTCCCTTGGCAAGGCCACGTATGACACACATGTGTTCACACATGTACACAGATGGGGCGCTTGGAGAGGCTTTATTGTGGGCCCGTCCTAACGTGTCCTCCATGGTGATGGGGCCTTCTATGGGGCACGGATCTTCTATGGGTCATGGCTCTTCTATAGTTCTATGTCCTTGTATGGGTCATGGTCCTTCTGTGAGTCCGGTTTCTCCTATGGGTCACGGTCCTTCTATGGGGCAGGGATCTTCTACAGGGCACGGCTCTTTTATAGTTCTATGTCCTTCTATGGGTCATGGTCCTTCTATGAGTCTGGTTTCTCCTATGGGTCATGGTCCTTCTATGGGGCAGGGATCGTCTATGGGGCATGGCTCTTCTATAGTTCTATGTCCATCTATGGGTCATGGTCCTTCTATGAGTCTGGTTTCTCCTATGGGTCATGGTCCTTCTATGGGGCAGGGATCGTCTATGGGGCATGGCTCTTCTATAGTTCTATGTCCATCTATGGGGCATGGTCCTTCTATGAGTCAGGTTTCTCCTATGGGTCATGGTCCTTCTATGGGGCACGGCTCTCCTATGGGGCAATGTCCTTCTATGGGGCAAGGTCCTTCCCCCCACCCCATCCCGTGCCCCACAGCCCCCTCCCTCCCCCCCTACCCGCACACGTAGACCCTCTCCTCCGTGCCCCCGTGGCCTCTATGGGGCTCGGTGGGGCCGGGGGTGGTGGGGGCCCGATCCACGCGGAAGATCCAGCGCCCGGGGGTGCCGGCGTTGCTGCGGCGGCCGAGGCTCAGCACCGCGGGGGAGCGGGAGCCGGGCAGGGTGAAGGAGCGGCCGCCGGGGCCGCTGTCGAACCCGGCCTAGGGCACAGACCCAAAACCGCCCCATTTCCACCCGAAACCAAAACCACTCAATTCTGACCCAAAACCATTCAATTCTGACCCAAAACCATTCAATTCTGACCCAAAACCATTCAATTCTGACCCAAAACCACTCAATTCTGACCCAAAACCATTCAATTCTGACCCAAAACCATTCAATTCTGACCCAAAACCATTCAATTCTGACCCAAAACCATTCAATTCTGACCCAAAACCACTCAATTCTGACCCAAAACCATTCAATTCTGACCCAAAACCATTCAATTCTGACCCAAAACCATTCAATTCTGACCCAAAACCATTCAATTCTGACCCAAAACCATTCAATTCTGACCCAAAACCATTCAATTCTGAACCAAAACCATTCAATTCTGACCCAAAACCATTCAATTCTGACCCAAAACCATTCAATTCTGAACCAAAACCATTCAATTCTGACCCAAAACCATTCAATTCTGACCCAAAACCATTCAATTCTGACCCAAAACCATTCAATTCTGACCCAAAACCATTCAATTCTGAACCAAAACCATTCAATTCTGAACCAAAACCATTCAATTCTGACCCAAAACCATTCAATTCTGAACCCAAACCACCCCATTTCCACCCAAAACCAAAACCACTCAATTCTGAACCAAAACCATTCAATTATGAACCAAAACCGCCCCATTTCCACCCAAACCCACTCAATTCTGAACCAAAACCATTCAATTATGAACCAAAACCGCCCCATTTCCACCCAAACCCACTCAATTCTGACCCAAACCCATTCAATTCTGAACCAAAACCGCCCCATTTCCACCCAAACCCACTCAATTCTGACCCAAACCCATTCAATTCTGACCCAAAACCATTCAATTCTGACCCAAAACCACTCAATTCTGAACCAAAACCATTCAATTCTGACCCAAAACCATTCAATTCTGACCCAAAACCATTCAATTCTGACCCAAAACCATTCAATTCTGACCCAAAACCATTCAATTCTGAACCAAAACCATTCAATTCTGACCCAAAACCATTCAATTCTGAACCAAAACCATTCAATTCTGAACCAAAACCATTCAATTCTGAACCAAAACCACCCCATTTCCACCCAAAACCAAAACCACTCAATTCTGACCCAAACCCATTCAATTCTGAACCAAAACCGCCCCATTTCCACCCAAACCCACTCAATTCTGACCCAAACCCATTCAATTCTGACCCAAAACCACCCCATTTCCACCCAAAACCAAAACCACTCAATTCTGAACCAAATCCACCCAAATATGACCCAAACCCACCACATTTCCACCCAAAACCACTCAAATCAGACCCAAATCGACTCAACTCTGACCCAAATCGACTCAATTTTGACCCAAATCCACTAAATTCTGACCCTAATCTACTCAATTCTGACCCAAAAGCCCTACAATTCAACCCAAATTCACTCAAATCTGATCCTAATCCCCTTCTTTTCAGCCAAAATCGACTCAATTCTGACCAAAATCCCCTTCATTTCAACCCAAATCCACTCAATTCCAACCCAAACCTCCCATAGCTCCATCGCATCCAGGCTGGTGGCTGTAACCCCATTGCCCCCTTAACCCCCATTGCCCCCTTTACCCCCATTGCCCCATTACCCCATTGCCCCCATTACCCCCATTACCCCTTTACCCCCATTGCCTCCATTACCCCATTGCCCCCATTACCCCCATTACCCCTTTACCCCCATTACCCCCTTTGCCCCCATTACCCCCATTACCCCATTACCCCCATTACCCACCTGGGCCGCGATGCCCCCCAGGCCGCTGTGGGGGTCCCCCTGGTTGGAGATGCCCGTGGTCCATTGCAGGTCCCCGTAGTTGAAGATGACGAAGGAGGCGGCTCCATCGGTGGCCAGCACGGCTTGGAAGGTGTTCACCTGATGGGGAGGGGGAGCACCTCTGTGTCCCACACCCCATATCCCCTATCCCATACCCCATACCCCATATCCCATACCCCATACCCCATATCCCATACCCCATACCCCATATCCTATACCCCATATCCCATATCCCATATCCCATATCCCATACCCCATATCCTATACCCCATATCCCATATCCCATATCCCCTATCCCATACCCCATACCCCATATCCCATACCCCATACCCCATATCCCATACCCCATACCCCATATCCCATATCCCACACCCCATATCCCCTATCCCATACCCCATACCCCATACCCCATATCCCACACCCCCTATCCCATATCCCATACCCCATATCCCATATACCCCCCCATACCCCATATCCCGTACCCCATATCCCATATCCCATACCCCATATCCCATATTCCACACCCCATCTCCCATATCCCATACCCCATATCCCATATTCCACACCTCATATCCCATACCCCATATCCCATATTCCACACCCCATATCCCATATTCCACACCCCATATCCCATATCCCATACCCCATATCCCATGCCCCATACCCCATATCCCATATCCCATACCCCATACCCCATACCCCATACCCCATATCCTATATCCCATACCCCATACCCATATCCTATATCCCATGCCCCATACCCCATATCCCATATCCCATACCCCATATCCCATACTGGATATCCCATAACCATACCCCACATCCCATTATCTCATTATCCCACACCCCATACCCCATATATCCCATATCCCATACCCCATACCTCATATATCCCATATCCCATGCCCCACAACCCATTATCCCATTATCCCATACCCCATACCCCATTATCCCATTATCCCATACCCCATTATCCCATACCCCATATCCCATGCCCCATACCCCATATCCTATACCCCATAGCCCCTTATCCCATTATCCCATACCCCATATCCCATACCCCACAACTCATTATCCCATTGCCCCACCTTGTCCGACGCTGCCCCAAAGTAGGAGACCCGGTCCCAGGTGGCCACCAAGGCCCACGTTGGGCTCGGCGCCTGCCCCACGGTGACCGCGGCCAAGTCCCGGCCCAAGCGGGCCAAGAGCCGTGGGTCGCGGCTCTGCCGGTAGAAGACGTCGCCCCCCAGCCGCGTGTCCACGTCCGCCCAATAGGGAGCCACCAAGGGGCGGGCCCCGGCCAATGGGAACGCTTGGGGGGTGAACTCCGGGACCCCGATCCCAAAGGACAGGACCCCGTTGTTGTTGACCTGCGGGAGGGGCCGTGGGGAGGAACCAATGTGGGGCAGGGGTTGGGTGATGGGGGGACTGAGGATGGGGGCACCCAACTATGGGGCACCAAAGCACTGGGCACCCAAGCATGGTAGCACCCAAGCATGGTATCACCCAACTATGGGGTCACCCAACCAATGGGGCACCCAACCATGGGGCACCCAACCATGGGATCACCCAACAATGGGGACACCCAAGCATGGTATCACCCAACTATGGGGTCACCCAACCAATGGGGCACCCAACCATGGGACACCCAACCATGGGATCACCCAACCATGGGGACACCCAAGCATGGGGGCATCCAACCATGGGGACACCCAACCATGGGGTCACCAAACCAATGGGGCACCCACCCATGGTATCACCCACCCATGGGGTCACCCAACCATGGGATCACCCAACCCTCACCCCCCCACCCCATAGGCCCCCCATAGGACCCACATAGACCGAGCGGTAGGGATGTCCATAGAAGGAGAAGGTCTCCCATAGGATGATCTCTGGGCTCATCCCATCGTCCTCATGGGGGGTGGCTTCGTCTCCAGCCTCTGCCCCATAGGGGTACAGCAGTCCTAAGGGAGGGACACCATTGCTATGGGGCTGGGACCCACATGGTGGCCCAGGGCCCCACATTGTCTCTATGGGACCTTCCAATATGGGGCTGGGACCCCCCCCACTATGGGTTTAAGACCCCAACCTATGGGTCTGCCCCCCACCCTTTCCATGGGTTCCAATGGGACGAGGAGGCACCCATGGGTGCCCCTCATGCGCCCACAGTGCCCCCACTCACCTGGGGGACTCCTGGGCCCCCCACATGTTCCCAGAGGTCCCCAGGGATCCGTGAGGAGGAGGAGGAGGAGGATGGGGAGAGCCTTCATCTGCCCAGGGCTAGGAGCCAGGGGGCATCCTTCATCCATACCCCATATACCATACCCAATACCCCATACCCCATACCCCATATCCCATATTCCATATCCCATACCCCATATCCCATACCCCATATCCCATATTCCATATCCCATACCCCATATCCCATACCCCATACCCCATATCCCATATCCCATACCCGATACCCCATATCCCATACCCCATACCCCATACCCCATATCCCATACCCCATATCCCATATTCCATATCCCATACCCCATATCCCATACCCCATATCCCATATCCCATACCCCATATCCCATATTCCATATCCCATACCCCATATCCCATACCCCATATCCCATATCCCATACCCAATACCCCATACCCCATATCCCATATTCCATATCCCATACCCCATACCCCATACCCCATATCCCATATTCCATATCCCATACCCCATACCCCATACCCCATATCCCGTACCCCATATCTCATACCCCATACCCCATATCCCATACCCCATACCCCATATCCCATACCCCATATCCCATACCCCATACCCCATACCCCATACCCCATACCCCATATCCCATATCCCATACCCCATACCCCACACCCCACATCCCGCATCCCTACCCCACATCCCTACCCCAGCTCCCCCCTCACCCCATGGCTCCGTCTCTCCCCTCTGTGTGTCTGGACCCACTTGATCTGCAGGGATTTATCCGCAGGATGGGGGCACCCCCAAGGTGGCACCTCCCAGAGCCTCGGGCACTTCCTGCTCTCCCCATAGGAGCCCTGGGGCACTGGGAGGGACTTTATGGGGTATGAGGTATGGGATATGGGGTATGGGATATGGGGTATGGGATATGGGGTGTGGGGTATGGGATATGGGGTGTGGGATATGGGGTATGGGATATGGGGTGTGGGGTGTGGGGTATGGGATATGGGATATGGGATATGGGGTATGGGGTGTGGGGTATGGATATGCGATATGGGGTACGGGATATATGGGATATGAGGTACAGGGTATGGGGTATGGGATGTGGAATATGGGGTATGGGGTATGGGATGTGGAATATGGGGTATGGGATATGGGGTATGGGGTATGGGGTATGGGATATGGGGCATGGGGTATGGGATATAGGGTATGGGGTATGGGGAATGGGATATGGGATATGGGGTATGGGGTATGGGGTATGGGGTATGAGGTATGGGTTATGGGATATGGGGTATGGGGCATGGGGAATGGGATATGGGATATGGGGTATGGGATATGGGGTATGGGGTATGGGGTATGGGGTATGAGGTATGGGTTATCGGATATGGGGTATGGGATATGTGATATCGGATATGGGGTATGGGGTATGGGGTATGGGGAGGGTACTAGGAGCTATTGGGGACAACTGGGGGGGCAGCTGGTGCCCACCCCATGGGACCCACACATGGTTGTTCACCCTCTTCAGGACCCACACATCTGGGTTCTTCCTTCGTAGGACCCACGTATCTGGGTCACCCCACCACATAACACCCACATGGGGCTGTGCCCCCCCCATAAGCTCCCCATATGCAGGTGCCCCCGCATGAGCCCCACATATCCGGGTTCCCACCCCATAGATCCGGCCCCACGGGCAGCTCCGTGACCAGAGCTATTGACTCAAGGGGGTCAATGGGGGGGACCAGGAAGCGCCTGGGGCCAAGATGTGGCTGCCAAAGCACTCGGATATGTGGGGCCCGCCCCATAAGTGACCCCCAAGCCCCTTTTCCCCTGCCCCACACTCTCATTTCCTGCAATTCTCATCCTTTTATTGCGATTCCAAAGGGATTTTTTGGGTGGGAATCGGCCCTTTTCCAGCCTGGCGCGGGAATGGGGTGACCTCATTGGTGACGTCAGCGATGACCTCATCGGCCAAGCCTTTCACCCCCCCTCTGCAGGGCCTCTAATTGCAGCACTGGAGGAGGGGAAGGGAAAGAGGAAATAAGGGATTAATCCGTGGGTTTTGAGGGGTTTTCCCACTTTTTCAGGTCTTTCCCCTTCTTTTGGGTCTCTTTTTCCCACTTTTGGGGCTGTTTTCCTCACTTTTTGGTCTGTTTTTCCATCTTTTTCCCAATTTTGGCCTCTTTTCCCCTTCTTTTGGTCTCTTTTCCCTCTTTTGGGGCTCTTTTCCCCCAATTTTTGTCTTTTGGACTCTCCTTTTGCTCTTCTTTTCCCTCTTTTTAGGCTCTTTCCCCACTTTTTTGGCTATTTTCCCCTCTTTTTGCCCTGTTTTCCCCGATTTTGTTCTCTTTTCCTTAGTTTTGGGGCTATTTCCCCTCTTTTTGGTCCATTCACCCCCCTTTTGGGGGCTGTATCCTCTCATTTTCTCCATTTCCCCCTCTTTTTGTGGTTATTTGCCTTCTTTTTGCCCTCTTTTCCCCTTATCTTGGCCTCCTTTCCCTAGTTTTGGGTCTATTTCCCCTCTTCTTGATCCATTTCCCCCTCTTTTGGGGGCTATTTCCCCTCTTTTTGCTCCATTTCCCCCTCTTTCAGGCCTCTTCCCCTTCTCCTGCCCCCCTTGAGGATGATGGGACCAAGAACGACCCTTTCCATGCCCCACATCCATGGGGAAACACCCATTGGGGCTAACACAAAGCCACAGCCCCAACCCCTGGATGCTTCCCCATGGTGGGGACCCCCGATCCCATTGGGAACCACAACCAAGCTCCCCCCAACCCAAGCCATGGGGCACTCACATGGGTGAAGTCCGGGGCTCTCCATGCCTTGGCCATGGCCTCCATATCCCCAACCAAGGTCCCATCGGGTCCTTGGAGGTCATTGGCGGCGTTCCTGTCGTGATTCCCACAGATCCCACAGAGCTTCCCATGGAGGCCTTGGGCTGCCGTCACCGTGGCCTCCCCATTGGGGTTGAGCTCAATGTCCAATGAGGCTTGGCTGATCCGGATGGTTCCATGGGTCTCGGTGATGTTCAGCCCCCCATAGACTTCCATAGGGGTGGTGGCTGGGACCCCATTGACCTGGAGAAGACACCAAGAGGGTGGCTCTGTGCCATGGGGTGAAACACCCAAGAAATGGGTCATTTCCTCCAAACTGGGGTGAATTCCCTTCGTTTTGGGTATGGAGACACAGGGTTAGGGTTAGGGTTGGGTTAGGGTTAGGGTTAGGGTTAGGGTTAGGGTTGTGTTAGGGTTAGGGTTAGAGTTAGGGTTGCGTTAGGGTTAGGGTTAGGATTAGGGTTAGGGGTGGGTTAGGGTTAGGGTTTGGGTTAGGGTTGCGTTAGGGTTAGGGTTAGGATTAGGGTTAGGGGTGGGTTAGGGTTTGGGTTAGTGTTATGGTTGCGTTAGGGTTAGGGTTAATGATTAGGGTTAGGGGTGGGTTAGGGTTTGGGTTAGGGTTGTGTTAGTGTTAGGGTTAGGATTATGGTTAGGGTTCGGTTTGTGTTAGGGTTAGGGTTAGGGTTAGGTGTAGGTTTATTTTTGTGTTGGGTTATTGGTTGGTTTTTGGTTAGATTTGTGGTTAGGGTTCGGTCCAGTGTTGGGTTAGGATTAGGCTCATGGTCGTAGTTATGGTTAGGGTTAGGTTTATTTGGGGTTATGATTATGAAGTATCCCTTTGTGTTGTAGTGTGATGGGAATGACCTACCCAGACCTTCTTCTCCCTCTTGATGGTGATGAAAGCCCTATTGCTGAAGAGGTGAAGAGTGAGCACCGATGGTCTCTCTTGGTCCTCTCCAACCTCAGCCAAGAGCCGGAACCATGGAGAGCCTCGAGGGTCGCACAATGTGGCCACCACATAGACCCCATTGGCCATGGTGGTGCCAGTTGCCCCATCGAAGGACACGGAGGCAGTGGCCGGGGCCAAGCTGCAGCGCCCGGGTTGCTCCACGCAGGCCCGGGCCCCATTGAGGTGACCACAGACGTGGCCAAGGGGACATGGAGAAGGTCGGCACTGGAGGGCACCGGCGCCCCGGCACGTGCAGGTCTCGGTGCAGTCCGGGGACCTGATGGTCTCGGCGATCTGGGGTGGGGGAAGAAGCATCAGTAGGGAGCCTGTGGCTGGGTTTGAGGTTGGGAGGGGGCGGGAGGGAGAGGAATGTTGAGTTTTCCCATTGGAAAGGGGTAGAAAGCCAAGAAGTGAGGGGTTTCCTATTGGGAAGAGGGGTAACATCAAGACAGGTTGAGTTTTCCCATTGGGAAGGGGTAGAAAGTCAAGCAATGAGGGGTTTCCCATTGGAACATTCCCATTGGAGAACACCCAGGAACGCTGAGGATCCCCTTGGACCGCTGAAGAACCTCAGGAAGGGGCCTTCAGCACCCACGGACACCATGGGAAGACCTCGGAGCCCCCATGGGGCCCCCGAGGAGCCCACCTGGAAGTAGCGGCCGCGGTGCAGGCACCCACAGGAGCCCATGGGGACGCATCGGGCGCCGCTGAAGAGGAAGCCCCGGTCGCACTCGCAGCCCTCGAAGCACCTCCGGGTGCAGGGGGGGGTCCCGGAGATGGCGGCGCAGGTGAGGGGGCAGCTCCGGGTGCAGGGGGAGTAGTGGCTGTGGGGGGGGCAGGAGAGGGCTGGAGGGGAGAAGAACCTGGTTCTGTGGGGCTTGGGTATGGGGGGTCCTGATGGTGACCTCCTGCACCCATGGAGGACCCCAACCGTGCTCCATCCAACCCCATTTCTCCATGGAGGACCCCAACCATGCTCAATCCAACCCCATTTCTCCATGGAGGACCCCAACCATGCTCAATCCAACCCCATTTCTCCATGGAGGACCCCAACCATGCTCAATCCAACCCCATTTCTCCATGGAGGACCCCAACCGTGGTCAATCCAACCCCATTCCTCCATGGAGGACCCCAACCATGCTCAATCCAACCCCATTTCTCCATGGAGGACCCCAACCATGCTCAATCCAACCCCATTTCTCCATGGAGGACCCCAACCATGCTCAATCCAACCCCATTTCTCCATGGAGGACCCCAACCATGCTCAATCCAACCCCATTTCTCCATGGAGGACCCCAACCGTGGTCAATCCAACCCCATTTCTCCATGGAGGACCCCAACCATGCTCAATCCAACCCCATTCCTCCATGGAGGACCCCAACCCTAGTCCATTCAACCCCATTCCTCCATGGAGGACCTCAACTGTGGTCCATCCATCCCCCCAATGACCCCCTATAGACTCACGGCATTTGGCTGCATCCCTCCAATCCTTGAGGTCCCCACCAGCAGCTTGGCAAGCAGCAGCGTAGACCTGGAAGCTCCTACACAAGGCCTCCCCCCCCGGCTCCTTGCATTGCTCCTGCATGCACCCAATCACGTACTTATGGGGTTCCACCACCCCATGGCACCCTGAGAAAGGGCCTGATGCCTCCTGGAGCACCCCACAGGGGCCCAGTTCATCCATGGGGCAGGCAGTGGGGAGCAAGCCTGGGGTACAGGCAGTTGAATTGGAGTCCTCTTGGGGTTCATCGTTATGGGGGTCCCCATTGAAGTCACCGCAGAGGCCATGGGGTCGCTGGTGGTAGGAGCTGGGCAGGGTGACGAGGACGTAGGAGATCCCATCAAAGAGGACCTTGGGGCCCCCTTGGGTCAAGAGCACCCGGTGGGTGCCCTCCTGGCTCACGGTGACGGCCCCGTCAGCCAGGACCAGGGGCAGGAGGTGCTGGAGGCCGTCTACCTGCGGAGGGGACACCAAGGAGAGGGGTCAGAAAGGGGGGGGTGGACACAAAAAGTGGGGGTTTGGACCCCAAAATGGGGTCTGGAGGACCTCAGGGGCACCCCAAAGTGGGCTTTGGACCCTCAAAGTGGGGTTTTGGACCCCAAAGTGGGCTTTGAACCCCAAAACAAGCTCTTCAAGACCTCCTGACCACCCCAAAGTGGGCTTTGGACCCCCCAAAATGGGCTTTGAACCCCAAACCCAGCTCTTAAAGCCCTCCTGACCCCCTCAAAGACATCTTTTTCCCCCCAAGTGTGCCCTTCAACCCCTGACATCCACCCCCACAGCCATTTGTCCCCCCCAAAGCCGATGACCCCCATTCCCCCCCACTCACCACCACCTCCCACTGCCTGCCCCCAACCATGGCCACGGTGACTCCATGCGCGGTGACCACCACGCTCCGGATGCCGTCTCCTTCCTTGGCCACCTCCACCTTGAAGGCCCCCATTGGCTCCGTGGCGTCCACCTCCACCATGGCGCCGGTGCAGTCGGCACCCAGGGCCAGGTGGTGGCCATCGAAGGTGCTGAAGGTGCCACCGAGCACCTCGCAGCGCCCGCAAGCACCGGGGTAGCAGCCCAAGAGCCCGTCCTGGACCTCGCAGACTTCGTCGGCCCCACATGCCTCGGGCCAGCACTCGACCGCGCCGCCTGCTCGGCACCGGCAGCGTTGGCTGCACTGGGGCTGCGCCATGAAGTCCTCTCCGTGCCTGTAGTAGCGCCCGTGGTGCCAGCAGCCGCACTGGGACAAGGGGACGCAGTGGGGCCCGCTCAGGAGGAAGCCGGGGTCGCAGAAGCAGCCTTCGGTGCATGGGGAGGGCTCCTCGCAGGCTTCTTGGCCCCCGGTGCACGTGGCCGGGCAAGGGGGACCGCAGAGCTCATAGTGTTGGTTGGGGGGGCAGACGGGACCTTGGGGGGAAGAGAGGTGGTGGTGGTGGTGGAGGGGCCAAAGGTGGCCATGGGGCAGCAGAAGAGGCAGGGAGAGGCAAAGGTTTGGTCTATGGGGAAGGCAACCCTTGGTGGAACCTCTTGGTGCATGGAGAACCCAGCCATTGATGGAACCAGGTCTTAGTGCATGGAGAACCCAACCCTTGGTAGAACATAGGTCTTGGTGCATGGAGAACCCAACCATTGATGGAACCAGGTCTTGGTGCATGGAGAACCCAACCCTTGATGGAACCAGGTCTTGGTGCATGGAGAACCCAACCCTTGAGGGAACCAAGTGGATCCATGGACCCACCACCACCTTGCCCATGGCTCCCCAACCCCACCACGTGCATACAACCCCTCCACTCACTGCAGAAGGCCGCCGTGCGCCACGGTCCGATGTGGACACCTTGGCTCTGACAGGCGGTCACGTAGGCGCCGATGGAGCTGCAAACAGCTTCTTGGTGGCCTTCATAGACGCAGGCGTCATAGAGGCAGTCATCCCAGTAGGGCGCCGGGTCAATGGTGCCGTGGCAAGGGGCCAGAGGCCCCCTCTTCTTCACCAGGAGGCCACAGTGCTTGTCCCCACTGTAGACGCGTTTCTCCCCCTTGGTGCAACCCAGGAACCCTTCGGTGCTCCCCGGTTGGCACCCGGGGCCGGGGGCCACCCTCCAAGCATCCCCAAAGTGGGTCTCGTTGGCGGCCATGTGCCCGTTGGGCAGAGCCAAGTCGTCCTCGGGGTCACCGTTGGCGTTGCCGCAGAGGCCGCAGACGGCGCTGGAGTAGGAGGTGGGGAGGAAGACCCTGGCGTAGCTGCGCCAATCGAAAGTGATGGTGAGGCCGAAGTCGGTGGTGATGAAGCCATGGAAGCCGCTGAGGTGGGCCTGGAGCTTCTCGGTGTGCTGGAAGGGGAGCTCCACCACGACGCCGTTGACCTGGGTGGTTGGGGCAATGGGATGACGTGGGGGGGGCACCAAGAGGCCATGCAAGCAGGTGGGGACGGTGTCGAGGTTAACACAACAGTGGGCAATGAGGTTGAAACCCATCCAAACATCATAGAAGGACCTTGCAACCCATCTAAACCCCATGCAAGGAACTTAGAGCCCATCTAAACATCATAGAAGGGTCTTGGAGCCCATCTGAACACCATAGAGGGGTCTTGGAGCCCATCTAAACCCCACAGAAGGACCTTAGAGCCCATCTAAATCCCATAGAAGGACCTTAGAGCCCATCTAAACAACATAGAATCACCTTGGAGCCCACCTAAACCCCATGCAAGGACCTTGGGACCCCCCCAGCTGCCTCCCAATGCCCACCCCCATCACCCCCACCTCCTCCTCCCCTACCTTGACCTTCTTGGGGTGCTCCTGGCTGAGGCCGAGGCTCATGTTGTAGACCTCCAAGGTGACCTCCTTGGTGTAGGAGACCACGGGGCTGCCCCTGTTGTTGTTCTCCACGGTGACGGCGAAGGGGACGAGGGTCGGGTCCTCGGAGCAGAGGGCGACCAAGCGGTAGGCGCAGGTCCCCATGAAGTCGTAGCGGCGCCCATCGAAGGTGGTGTAATGGGGGTCACCGGTGGCCACGCAGACGGACCTGCTCTTGGCCACGCACCTCCTCACCCCCTTGACCAGGGAGCAGGTCTCGCTCGGCTTGCAGGCCGTCTCCTCGCACACCACCATGGCCAACGCCGGGTCGCAGCGGCACCGGACGCTGCAGCGCTCATCGGCCCAGAACTCCTCACCGGGGGGGTGGTAGCGTCCGTCATGGGTGCAACCACAGCTGGCCAAGGGCACGCATTGGCCACCGCTGAGGACGTAGCCCCGGTCGCAAGCGCAGGTCTCCACGCACGGTTGGGTGCACGCGGTGGGAGCGTCTTGGTCGGCACACGTGGCCGGGCAGGAGGTGCCGCAAGGGTCGTAGTGGCTGTTCTCAGGGCAGGGTAAGGCTGGGAATAAGGAGGAGATGGAGGAGGACAATGAGGATCCATCACGGCGAAGGGCCTTTGGTTGGGTTGGGCAACCCCAAGAAGGGGTGGAGGGAAGGGCTTGGCAGTGGTGGTGGTTGAGGAGAACCTCAGTGGTGAGCAAGGAACCAACCATGTCTTGGGATCCATCACCAGAAACATGGGATCACGGAGCCAACCACACTCCAAGGCCAGAGGAGGCCATGGAGATGCTCCAAGGGCTGGAGAACCCTTGCTATGGAGATAAAGGGAGTTGGGGTTGTCCAGCCTGGAGAAGGGTCCATGGGGACCTTGGAGCACCTTCTATGACCTAAAGGAGCCACCAGGACCCCGGAGATGGGCTTTGGACAAGGGATGGGATGAGGAGAAACAACTTCCATTGGGAAGAGTTGGATGGGATCGAAGGGCTCTTTACCATGAAGGTGGTGGGACATCGGAATGGGTTGAATGGAGAAGGTTGGGATGACCAGGGTGGACAAGGCTTGGAGCATCCCTATAGTCTTGGGTTCCAAGCCCACCTCACCACCTACACCATGGTCACCATGGACCTTTACCTCCAACCCCCCTTAGATACCAGTCGCAAAGGCTTCAATGGACCCCAATGAGCTGTGGCTTCTTGGCCACGGAGAGCCATGACCAGCACTCACGGCAACCCGATGGTGTCCTCCAGTCGTGCACGGTGGCCCCATGCTTCTTGCAGATGGACGCATAGGCCTCCACCACGGGGCAGAAGATCTGCTTGGCCCCATCGCCCATGCACACGTCATAGAGGCAGTTGCGGTAGAAGTCCTGCGGCGGGACCACGTCGTGGCAAGCTTTGAAGGGCCCTTGGAAGCTCTTCTTGATGAGGCCACAGTATTGGTTGCCACCGTAAAGCTCCCTCTTCTCCTCCTCGCACAGCGGGCACGCTCCTTCGCAGTAATGCCAACAGAACGGGTCGTCCTCGTGCTCATCGAGGACCTTCCAAGCTTGGGCCCAGGCCACCACGGAGGTGAGGTTGGTGCCGCCCTGGGGGACGTCGTCTTCTGGCTTGAGGTTGAAGTTGCCGCAGAGGCCGCAAGTGTGGCTGTAGAAGCTGCTGGGGAGGTCAATGAGGAGGCGCCAGTTCCAGTCGTACGTGACCCTCAGGCCAAAGTCGGTCTCCACCACGGCGCTGAGGCCGCTCTGGAAGAGCCGGAGCTTGTTGGTCTCCAGGGTGACCGGGAGGAGGGTGGCGACGCCGTCCAGCTGCAGGGAGGGACGGGGACGCGGGGTGGGCAACCGGCCCATGGCAATGGGAAGCCACCCGTGAGAAGGTGCAAGCACTCACTGATGATGTTCAACCACCCATTGATGATGCTCAACCACTCATTGATGACGTTCAACCACATAGTGATGATGTTCAAGCACCCATGAGAGCGTTCAACCACTCATTGATGATGTTCAACCACTCATTGATGACATTCAACCACATAGTGATGATGTTCAAGCACCCATAAGAACGTTCAACCACTCATTGATAATGTTCAACCCCATTGATGACGTTCAACCACTCATTGATGATGTTCAACCCCATTGATGATGGTCAACCACTCACTGATGATGTTCAACCACTCATTGAACCACTCATTGGGTTCCCTTTGAACCCAAATCACCCTGATTTTGCCCATTTCCCTGGAGTGGATGGAGATAACTTTCACCATAGACCTTGATGGTGGCCAAGCTCATGGAGAAGATGGATGGTGAAGGATATGGATGGAGAAGGAGGTGGAAAAGACCCATTTCCCTTCCGCTTGGGGTCCACTCACCCTGACTTTGCCCACTTCCTTCTGGTGGATGGAGATGCGTTGACCATAGACCTTGACGTTGACCAAGCTGACGTAGGAGATGGATTTCACCCCCCCACGGACATCGTTCTTGCTCTCCACCTTGAAGGGCACCAAGGAGGTGTCATTCCCACAGGATTCCACCATGGTGTAGGTGCAGGTCCCTTGGAAGTCAAAGTCCAGCCCATCAAAGGTGTGGTAATGGGGATCTCCCCAAGCCCAGCAGGTTGCAACCATGGATGGGACACACTTGGCTTGGCCATCCTTCAACTTGCATCTTTCCTTGGGTCGGCACCGAAGGGCTTTGCAAGGGTCTGGAAAGAGAAGGAACCATAGGAGAAACCATGGGAGATGGGCATCAGGGACTTCCATGTCCCATTGCCCTTGGAGATGGACATCAGGGGCCTCCATGCCCCATTGCTCTTGGAGATCAATGGCCAGCATTTCTCCTGCTTTAGGCTTTGCTCCTCAACCTTGCCCCTCCCAATAGACCCTCCAGACCATCCAATGGACCTTCTCCATCTCCAGCCCCCCGTTCAGAAGCCCCATTGCTCCTTACTTTGGTTGATGCACCCCATGATCCCATCCTTGACCTCACAGGCCTCATCCTCGGTGCAGCTGTGATTGCTACAGGTCAAGCCTTGGCCAGGGACACAGGTACAACGCTGTTGGCAGGTCTCCTTCAGGACCACCTCGTGGGGCTGGAGGGGGAGAGGAGCCAAAGGGATGAGAAGAACCAGATTGTGTTGACTTCAATAAGTGGAACCATGTAGGGATGGGGGAAAGCATCGTGTCTTGAGGTCTTCAAAGTCCATCCTAACCCAACCCATTCCATTTCTCCATGCGAAGCCATGGGAGATGGAAGCCACTGAGATATTTCATCTCCAAGGAGCTGTGGATCCATCCATCTAGATGGGTCCAAACTGATGAAGAACCCCCCCAAAGGCCACCAGAGGGAGAAGGTTCCTACCCTGTAGTACTCCCCATCCACAAAGCATCCGCAGTGCTCCTCAGGGACGCAGTCATGGCCATCGGAGACGTACCCATGGTCACATTGACACCCTTCCATGCAGCCTTGGGGACATCTGGAGGCATCTTCAAGCCTTGAGCAGCTCTGGGTGCAGAGCTTGGTGCAAAGGGAGTAGCTGCTGTTGGCTGGGCACTTGAGGGCTGCAATGGAAGCCATGAGTTTGCCCTCAATGTTGGGTTAGAAGAGTGGGGGCAACCTCAAGGGTGGGCCTTAAGGTGGTGGAAGGGTCAAAACGTTGATGGGAACAGGAGCCATGGGGTGTTGGGGGCAAGGAGAAGACAACCTGAGCACCAACAAGCACCAGCATTGGTGGTCACCACGGACCTCCATCTCCAACCCTCCTTAGGTACCAGTTGTGATGGTTTCAATGGACCCCAAGGAGAGGTGACTTCTTGGCCATGGAGAACCGTGGCCATCACTTACGGCACAAGGCTGGTCTTCTCCAAGCCTCAATGGTGACCCCAGCATCTTGGCAAGCGATGGAGTAGCTCTGGATGCTCCTACAGAGGACACTGGTGTCCCCCTCAGCAAGGCAAACGTCATGGAGACAAGCTTGGAGGTACGGGTCTGGGTCAATGAGGTGGTGGCAGGAGGCAAAAGGTCCCTTTGGGAGCATCAGGAGGCCACAATAGTTGGGTTTCTGGAGGACCACCATCTTCTCCTCCGTGCAGGTGGGGCAATGGTCCTCAGGGCAATGGTCAACGCAAGGTGCATCAAGGGTCTTCCATGCAGAGCCGAAGACCGTGGTGTTGGGAGCCTGGTGGCCATCAGGGAGGAGAAGGTCATCGTCTTCCTGGCCATTGTAGTTGCCACAGAGCCCACAGAGGTGGCCTTGGTAGCCTGGGGGCACTGTGACCATGACGTGGTGGAGGAGGTCGTAGCGGACGAGGAGGCCAAAGTCAGTCTGGAGCAGGATGCCCATCCCGTGCTGGTGGACCTCAACCTGCCCATGGCTTAGGATGGCCGGGAGGTGGTGGGATATGGAGTCCACCTAGGACAGGAGGAGATAAAGCCCACCAATGAGCTCCAAGGAGGCTCCAGGGGGAAGATTATGGAGGTAGGAGTAGGAAGAGCCCTTCCAGCCAACCTTCAAATGGATTTATGGAAGCTGGAAGGCAAAAAGATGGGTTTGTATTGGACATAAGGGTGAGGTCTTCTCCCATTGTGGAAACCCAGGCTTGGTATCTCATGTCCATAAAGTGGACCCCGAAAGGTCAACATGGATGGAGCTGTCTCCCTCTCACCTCATGGCAAGGTCAGTATGAACCCACAGATGGTGATGGTGGATGACCATCATGGAACTGTGTCTATCCAGCCTCATGGTAAGGTCAATATGAACCCATAGATGATGATGGTGGACCACCATCATGTAGCTGTGCCCATCCAACCCCAACCCAAAGCCAACATGTCCCCCTTGACCTCACCATCACAACCATAGAGTGGTGGACCTCCAAGCATCACCTTACCAGGACACTCCTCCTGCCTTGCATCAGGGTCAGTGTGAGCCCATGGACTTCAATGGTCAACGTTTGGATGCTGGAGGCCTTCTTCTTCTGCCGAGCATCCTTCTGGACCTTCACCACGAAGGAGTCCAGGTCACCGGAGCAGGTCTCAGTGAGGACATAGGAGCAGGTACTGGAGATGTTGAAAGCCACCCCATCAAAGGACACATAGCTGCGGTCACCGGTGGCCACGCAGGTCCCTGGTGCAGTAGATGGGCATTGGAAGACCCCATCGATGAGTTCTCCTTCCCCGTCGCCAGGACAAGAGGTCTTCTGGCAGTCCACGGTGCCACCGGCTTGGCAGTGACACTTCTCCTGCGTGGAGGGGTAGAAGGTCTCGTTGGCCTTGTAGTAGAAGTCCTGATGGTGGCAACCACACTGGGACATGGGGACGCACTCATCGCCGCTGAGCACGAAGCCTTGGTCGCAGACGCAACCCTCATGGCATTGGGCCTTCATGGAGCATCTTCTGGAGGTGTGGATGGAGCTGCAGGTCTGGGAGCAGGCCTCGGAGCAGAGCTCATAGTGGCTTCGTGGAGGACAGGAGATATCTGCCATGGGGACATGGAGATCCATGAGGAGCAAGGCAATCCCACCCCACATCCTCCAGGTCTACACTTAGGGGCCACCACAAGGAGATGGGTTTAAGCCATGGTTGTGCCTCATCTGTACCTCCTTATGGACATCATGAGGGTTGAGGTGTCCATAGAGGTGATGGAACCAAGCTAAGAAGGGTTCCTGATCATTGTCTATGGCCAGAGCTGATGGCACCTATCTAAGGGGGGTTCTTGGCCATGCTGGACCAACCTAGATACTGAGTGGGATCTCCACCTCCCTGCTTCATCTCCACAGGGTTTGGGGCTTCCCTTGGACATTCCTGACCATTCACGAAGCCCAAACCCAGCCGCTGATCCCAACTTACTGCAGAAGTCCTCTGTCCTCCACATCCCAATGGGGACGCCAGCAGCTTGGCAGGCAGCAGCATAGCGGGCAAGGATGGGACATGCCACCTCCTCCCGATGCGGGAAGAGGCAGGAATCATGGACACAGCTTTGGAAGTACTTGGTGGCATCTACATGAGCATGGCAAGCTCCGAAAGGTCCCTCGACTTGGTGGAGGAGCCCACAACCCATCTCGGAGTCTTCCTCCCCTTGCTGTTGTCCCCTTTGGGGACATTCCATGTTGGATAGCTCCATGCAACCCGGGATGTCCATCACCTTCCAGTGGTCTCCAGAGGTGTCTGGGCTGGAGGTCGCGCTGTCGTTCTTCGCCATCATCATCATCTCATCCTCCCTGTTGCCATTGTAATTGCCACAGAGGCCACACAAGGCGTTGGAGTAAGTGCTGGGCACTGAGACCAGGACTTGGCTTTGCCAATCGTAGGTGACCGTGAGGCCGAAGTCGGTCTCCACCACGGCTGCTTGGCCACCTCTGGAGATGGAGATCTTCTGCTCTCGGTGGTGGTAGGGGAGGTTGACCAAGCGGTCGTTGATCTGGGGGCAAGAGGCAAGAAGAAGCCATCATCTGGTGTCTAAGCCTCGATTCTCCACCACCTTGACTCCAACCAACCCATGGAGGTGGAGAGTAGGATGACCCCATAACCACGTGCCCACCATCGGGCATGGATCTGCTTCAGGTGGAGATCCATGAGGCCATTAACCCTCATCTTGGTGCATGTGGTTGGCCACATTGTCCCATTGAATTCCACCCTTCCAACCCCAAGCTCTGGGTCTCAGTGTGGTTGAAGGAGACCCTTCAGTGTTACCCAATGGATGGAAGAGATGGGCTGAGGAGCAGGAGAACACGAAGAAACAGCTACGAAACCCACCATGACTTTGCCAGGATGCTCCCGCTTGACCGCAATGGTCTTGCCGTAGACTTCGACCATCACAAGAGCGATGGAGGACAACGCGTCCTCTTCGTGGCCATTCTGTACCAACACTTGGAAGTCCACCAGCTCCTGGCTCGCCTCACACAACCCAGCGAGCTGGTAGAGGCAGGACCCTTGGAAGGTGAAGCTCTCACCATCGAAGGTCTCGAGATGGGTGGCCCCAACAGCAGAGCAGGTCCCATAGCTCTTGGGGTAACAGTCTTGGATGCCCTCTTCCACCCGGCACTCTTCTCCATGGCGGCAGCTGGACCATTGACACAGGGGCCTTCGGAGCTCCGGGTCACAGCGGCACCGCTTGGTGCAGTTGGTGTCACCCCAAAACACCTCATGGGGGCCATGGAGGAGGCCCTCAAAGACGCAACCACACTTGTCTTGGGGGATGCACTCGTTGAGGTCCAGCACGAAGCCCTCCTGGCACTCGCAGGTCTCCACGCAGGCCGTGGGGTCACAGGTGGGTGGCATCGCAGCCGGGTTGCAGGTGGTGGGGCAGGAGGTGCCGCACGCAGTGTAGTTGCTGTTCTTGGGGCAGGGCAGGGCTGTGGAGGGGATGGGACACAATGGTTGTGGTGGGATGGGGCACAATGGTTGTGGTGGGATGGGGCACAATGGTTGTGGTGGGATGGGGCACAAAGGTTGTGGTGGGATGGGGCACAATGGTTGTGGTGGGATGGGGCACAATGGTTGTGGTGGGATGGGACACAATGGTCATGGTTGGATTGGACTTTCTACATAGACTTTCTAGAATCTCCATGGTCTTCCTGGAGTCTCCATGGTCATTCCAGCCCCACCTCCCCTCCATGCCCCTCTTCCAAACAACCTGTCCCACCTCACTTGAAAGTCTCTCTGGTGACACCAACATCCCCATTGCTCCCGTTTCCCTTCCTCCTTTTTCTCCTCATTCCCATCCCACCACCCCTTGATTCCATCCATTCCTTGCCCACCAAAGGGACAGCCTTTGGGGCCCACCGGGAGCTACTCACGGCACCGTGCCGGTGTCCTCCAGTCCTCAATGGTGACCCCTTCCTCTTGGCAGCTATCTGCATAGGCTTCGAGGGCTTGGCACAGCATGGTGTGGAGCCCATCGTTGACACACAGGTCATAGATGCAGTTGTCCACGTAGACCTTGGGGTTGATGGTGGCGTGGCACCTCCAGAAGGGCCCCATCCGTTGGGTCATCATCCCACACCATGTCTCCTCCTGGTACCTGGCCACCTCGTCCTGTTGACACCGCTCACAGGCCCCACTGCAGTTGTCCCAGCAACGATGGCTTTCATTGGCCACCTTCCAGCTTGCCCCCAGCTCCACCGCGTCCTGGGCCACGTCGCCGTCAGGTTTGAGGGCATCGTCTTGGGGGTCACCATTGGCATTGCCACACAAGCCACACACTTTGCCAGAGAGGACACTGGGGAGCTTCAGCACTACGCGGGCGTCCCAGTCATAGAGGACCTTCAGCTTGAAGGCTGTTTGAAGCAGCATGGACCGGCCCCTTTGTCGTAGGTGGAGCTTACCATCGGCGAGGGTGATGGGGAGGTGGGACCGGTGGTTATTGACCTGGAAGAGGAAAGAAACCCCGTGAAGGACCCAAAAAAGTGGATCCAAAAAGGGGGTGAAACTGAAGGGTTTGAGCTGTTTGGAGGTGTCTTCTGCAAGAGGTCACTGTGCAGAAGCTCATTGAGGTTGGAGAAGACCCTTCAGGTGCATCGTTGCTTTGGGTTGACTTACCCTCACCATGCCGTTCTCCGACCTGACCACCACAATGGTCACACCATAGACACGGATGGTGATGGAACCAACATAGGAGACCTTCAGGTTGCCCCGGTGCTCGTTTTTGGCCTCAATGCTGAAGATGGGCATGGTTGGGTCTGGGTCACAGGTCTTGGTCAAGGTGTAGGTGCAGGTGCCCATGAAGTCAAAGGGTTTCCCATCAAAGGTCCTATAGTGAGGATCGCCAGTGGCCCAGCAGGTTGAGAAGGTCTCTTGGACGCATTTAGGTTGCCCATCCACCATCTCACACTTCTCCTTGCAGGCCAGGTCTTGGCATGAAAGAGGAGGAGAACCTGCAGAGAAAGAGGGGATAAACCCATGGAGAAGAGGAAGAGGAAGAAACCCGTGGAGAAGAAGAGGAAGAGGGAAGAAACCCATGGATGGCCACCATGGAGAAGACCTGCGCATTGACAACACCACAACCATGATGCTGACCATACTCACTGGTGGCACAAAGACCACTGAAGCCATAACCAGCATAGTTCTGGAAGCCAAAGACCAGGAGCCCAAAAGGTGTCCTCGGGTGCTGCACACTCTGGATCTCCCCTGCCCTGGTCATGGTGATGGTGGCCCAGGAGAAGTCCGTGCCAGGGATGCTTTGCCAGGGTATGATCCTCTCCATCCTCTGGTTGAGTGTTACGGTGCTGGTGTCCATGTTGGGGGCCATGAGGACAATGTGGTTCTCATAGCCGGCCATGCTGATGACCTGGTAGGACTTGCAGTAGGTGGGCACGGGTTGGATGTTGACCATGAAGGGGTCTTGCTTCATGGAGCCCTTCTTGGAGCCGGTGAAGAAGAAAACCACCTGAACCCCAGCTGAAGCATTGAGATGAAGGGGAGACCTTGGGCCCACCTTGACCTTACGGACCTGCCCGGCCACCAGGACCTCGGTGGCAACCGCGTTACCCCTACTGTAGCTAAGGGAGGTCCTCTCCGCTGCCACCACGTAGGCCAAGTCCATGTCCTTCTGCACCGGGCTGGGAGGGATGACGAAGACCTTGCCCCATCCATCGACGGGCAGAAGCTGCTCCACCGCGTGGTCGCATCCCGTGTGGACCTTGACACAGCTGTGGCCACTGAGGACCGCCACGGGGTGGTCCGATGTGACCTCGGTGCCGGAGAGATCGGAGCGACTTTGGAGCTGGAAGCTGTGGTAGGGACCCAAGGAGACGCGAAGGATGCTCCCAGGGGAGTAATTCCTCCCTCGGTAGTAGAACCTCCCCTTGGCTTTGATGGTGACGGTGGTCGAGGTCCTTCCGGCCACCACCACCAGCTCCTTGAGCCCATCTCTCCCAGTGCCTTCCGGTGTCACCGCGTAATACCTCCGGCCCAACATCTCCACCGGTAGGACCACGGTGGCACCGGTCGTGAGCCTCTTGGAGCTGGTGGCCACCACAGAGATGTCTTTGGTGGCCTGGATCAAGACGGCTTTATCCGAGAGCTGGGTGCCCACCAGCTCCACGTTGCCGGGGAGGCGGAGAGGAACCGCATCGCCGGTGCCGAGGGAGATGGTGCTGGTGAAGGCACCGCCGCGCGTGGTCACCGTCACCATGGTGGCCGTGGAGGAGGCGGTGAGCAGGAGCTGGGCGTTGAGGTAGGCGCCTTCCTCATCATTCTGCATGAAGGCCGTGAGGAATTCCGTGCCGGGAAAAGCCAAAGTGGGAAGAGCTGGAGGAGAAGGTGGGGAAAGTGGGAATTGGGGGGGGGGTGTGTGTCTGTTTGGGTGGTTGTGGGAGTTGGGCTGGATCAATGGGAATGAGGGGATTGGGGAGGGAAAAGGGTGCGGTGGGAAGGGTGGAAAATAGGGGGGTTGGTTGAGGAAAGGGATGGGAAGTTCTAAGGGAATGGGGTTTGGGGGGAGAAATGGAAACGAGGGAGAATGGGGATTGGAGGAAGGGGAAATTGAAATGGGAATTGGGGGAAATGGGAATTGGGGGAATGGGAATGGGGGAAATTGGGATTGGGGAAATGGGAATAGGTGGAAATGGGAATTGGTGCAAATGGGAACTGGAGGAAATGGGGATTGGGGGAAATGGGAATTGGTGGAAATGGGGATTTGTGGGATTAGGGAATTGATGGTGGGTTTTCCTGGTGGAAGCAGGGTTGGAATGTCGGGACACATCCAAACCCAGCAAAACAGGGAATGAGAATTTGATGCTCAAAACGAAACAGGAAACATGGGGGGGGGGATGAGGGAATTTAGGCTTTTGTTGTGAAAAACACGCCAAAAAGGTGAGAAAACCTCTTGGATTCTAAGTTAAAACAGCAGTGGTGAGGATTTGGGGTGAAAAAAGAGGGGCTTTGGGTAAAAATAGCTGTTTTGTGCAATTTTTCATTGAAATAGAGAGGGAAGGAGGGTGTTTTGGGTGAAAATAGGGAATAATGAGGTTTGGCTGGAGGTAAAGTCAGGGAATGAGGGGATTTGGGGTGAAAATAGGGAATAATGAAATTCGTCTGGAGAAAAACCAGAGAATAAGTTGTTTTGGGTGAAAAAAGGGGCTTTTTGGTGAAAAGCAACAGGCAAAGAGAGATTTTGGTGAAGAGGCGAAGGGTTAATAAAGTGGGAAAGGGGAAAATAGGAAATAAGGGGAAATCTCTGGAAAACAGAGGGAATAAAGCCTTTTGCTGCAGAAACATGAAGTAGAAGGGACTAAAATAAGCTTAAACCAGGGGAAACTGGGGCTTTGGGGAGGGGAATGGGGTCGGGTTGATGCTCACCGCAGCAAAGAGCCAATGGAAGCCACCAGATGTCCATCTCCATCCCTGGGAAATGCCCAAAATAAGAAAAATGAACCTCTTGTTTGGGGTAAAAAGAGCCATGAACAGACAAAGAGGAACCTGGAGGTGACCCAAGTGTCTCCAGCATCTCCTTTTGGTCCCAAATTGTCCCCAGAGACCCTTTTCTACCTGTTGGAAGCCTCTTGCAAGTCACTTGGATTGAGTTCTTCTCATCCCAAAGACCCCCAAGTTCCCCCTTTACCATCACCTCTGACCCAAACCCCTTCTTGATGCCACCTTCAAGCCATGGTGCCATCAAACCCACCTAATGATGAATCCCTCCCCTAAAATCACAGCAATTTGGGTCCAAATGAGGCCAAATGGCAGCCATTTGGCCATTCCCACCTTCTGAATGTTCTTAGAGCTGCTGGTTGCCCCCCATCACTCAACACCTGATGGGGGTTCCATCCAAAACGTCTCAATTCAGGCTTGGGATGGAGGAAAACCCCCTTTTAATGGGGTTTTCCTGGGAATTTGACCCATTTAGGACTTCTTTTCGGTGGGTGAAGGCACCTCAGACATCTTTGGCTTAGAGGGACCAACCCAGCATGCCCCAAAGGACCCATAGTGCTTACCTTTGGGCTTCTTTCTGCTTCAGCACCTCTTTGCTCTCCCAAAGACCCCTCCCATCTGTGAGGTTGGATGAAGGGAAACTGTCGTCTTGATCCCAAAACTTCCCTTTTTATGACCCAATGGGGCTTATCTCATGGAGCTGTCACAGGGACCTCTGATAGGAGAAGGAATTGGGTCCAAAAAGGGCTGGATTTGGCCACATCTCATGGGTAGGAGGTGGGGTTGGGGCTTTGAAGGCCAAAAGAGGTTGGACTTCCAGAGACCTGGAGTTAACGGCGTGCATGGTGGAGCCAGAGGACATGGGAAAGGTGGAGCTGGATTCCTTCATCTCCACTGCTTTCCTTGTGGGAAGGATGCTGAGGAGGTTGTGATTGGTGATGTGATCCATAGGGAACGTTGGGATGGGTGATGCGATCCCATAGGGAATGTTGGGGTGCATGCAGGGTCCCTATAGGGACATTGCAATGGATGCAGGACCCCCATAGGGACATTGTGATGGGTGCAGAACCCCCATTGTGATGGGTGCAGGACACCATGCCTCACGTCCCCAGCTGCCTCCCACTACCATTGCAAGGTCCCCACCACCAAGACCCCCCCCCAAACGTACTTGGATCATGTTCTTCCCATTGCCCCCCCTGTTTGAGGCCTCCAAGGGACGGTGGGGATGGAATGGGGTTGATTAATGAGGATCTTCCTTGTGGGAAGCCTGGAGAACGTCAAGGCCCAGCTTGTGTGTCCATGCCAAAAGCTTATCTAAGGGCTCATTAAACATCTGGATGGAGCCAGATGTCTCCCATGACCTTCTGGAGGCCTCAGATGGGCTCTTGAACCCTGGATGGACAGGAAGTTGGCAGATTCCATTGTGTTTATGGGGCTTGATCCTGATGGGATGGGTTTCCTCATGGTGGGATGGGTTTTCCTCATGGTGGGATGGGTTTTCCTCATGGTGGGATGGGTTTCCTCATGGTGGGATGGGTTTCCTCATGGTGGGATGGGTTTTCCTCATGGTGGGATGGGTCCTGGAGATCTTCAGGTTAAAAGAAGGGACAGGATGTGACCCCAAACCCATTTCTTGCTGTCTGAACTCCACTTTCCTTCTTTCCCTTGGGACATCAAGCCACAGCAAGGACAGCCAGGTAGGACATTTGATTTCCATCTTCTCCCTTGGAATTCCAAGGGTTGGAGCGGTCCCTCCTTCTCCCTATGGCTTCAAATAGCAGGAATTGGGCTGAAATGAAATTCCCTTGGGAAATGGGATATTTCATGGAATTATGGAACGGGTTCAGCTTAGAAGGGCCTTGAAGCTCATCCAGTTCCAACCAAGGGACATGGACCAAGCCCCATCCAACCTGGCCTTGAACCCTTCCAAACCTTCTCCAGTCAACCCATTCTGATGTCCCACCACCCTCCTGGTGAAGAACTTCCTTCGATCCCATCCAACTCTTTTCCAGTCGGAAGCTGTTCCTCACCCTCCCATTGGAGAAGCCCCTCATTTTGGAGCTGTTGGGATGAAGGCCTCATTCCATGTCCTGCTCCTGCTCTTAGGTAGGTTGGAAGGAGACATCTGCTGAGGATGCTCCAGTCCTGGGTGATGGTTGCTCCTCTTTCCCTTCCATGTCTTCTCCAGGAGCTGTGGGGAGCGTCCAAGCAGCAGAAGACAAAGGTGGGTCCTCACACCATCCAAAGATGGGCTTTTCCACCCAAAATGGGCTTGTTTCTGCTTCATTTTGGGACGTGGGATGGGAAAGGAGCTTCCATATGGGAATACGGACGTTGGGGGTCCTCTTCTTGCCCTCAAATTCGTGTCTACCCCACTTGCACCCCAATCTTTGGCCACCATGGAGAAGTCAACCCCATCTGACCCACTTGGTCAACCCCACATGGAGCTCAGGCCCCATTTAAGACCAAGCTGGTGGGTTGCACCCCAAAGTCCATGGGATGGGTTTGGGATGTCCATCAATAGCTCAACCTCTGTGTTCCTCCAGCATCTCTGCTCTACCCCTATGGTCTGGAGCAACAAGACCAGAAGAACCCCAAACTGGATGATGGGACATCAGAGGTCACCCTCACTGTGCCCTTCACCTTCTATGGCCAGGAGCACCAAACCCTCTACGTACGTGAGTCAAGATCTGACCCCTTCCATGAAGACCTTTCATTTTCCCATTCCCACCTTTCCTTCTGCTCCATTTCATCCCTTTGCCCCCCATTTGGTCCCATTTCTGGTGTATCCAAGTGTCCTCCTATGGCTGGTGGGTCTTAGGAGAAGACCTTCTCCCATAGAGGAGGCCACATTTAGGGATGGAGCAATGGTGCCCTCAGGCATGGTCACGGAGATGTAGAGGACAATGGCAAGAGCACATCTGGATCCCAGCTCCATGCTACCATAGCCAAGGTGGTGGTGGGGCTCCAATGGAGGTTGGGGTTGACCTGATGTCTTCTGCAGGTCAACAACAACGGGGTGATCTCCTTTGACACCCGGGTCAACCAATACACCCCAGACCCCTTTCCGTTGGCTGATGGACGCCCCTTTGTGGCCCCATACTGGGCAGATGTGGACAACGTGCTTGGAGGAGATGTCTTCTACCGACAGACCACTGACCCAGCACTGTTGGCCCTCATCACCAACGACATCAACCAGTACTTCCCCACCATCCCCTACACGGCCACATGGGCTCTGGTGGCCACTTGGGACCATGTGGCCTACTACGGCTCTACCACCAACAAGGTAAGGTCCATAGGTATGACTTGAAGGGCAGATGAGACCCATGTGTTGACCTCACCCCCATAGGAAAGAAGCTGTGGTGGAACCCATCTGCTGGTAGACACCAAAGGAACCAGCTTGGATGCCCCGTTCCTCACCAAGAGAACTTCCTTAGCACCCCTCAGAGCTAAACCCCATCCCTATCTCCTCATCCCACCACGTCTGGTGTCCATCTCCCCCTTCCTTTCTGCAGGGCAACACCTTCCAAGCCATCCTCACCACCGACACCAAGAGGTCCTTCATCATCCTCAACTACTGGGATATCCAATGGACTACAGGGGCAGCAAGCGATGGGGACCCTGAAACGGGGCTTGGTGGGACTCCAGCCCATGTATGTTGGGAAAGGAGGAGGACATGGGATGGGGTTGGGAATGGGGGAGAAGGTCGATGCCATCTTTGACCCATCCTTGTAGAGGACAATGCCCAAATAGGTTGGCCCATGAGGTTTCTGGGTGACCCCACCAGGTCCAATGGAGACTGGAGGTGCCCCATAACATGTACTGGGCCACCACCACCACCAATAGGAGGTTGTCCCATGCCATGGGTGGGATTCACCTCCCCTTTTGGCCTCCTTTCCAGGCTGGCTTCAACAGTGGAGATGACACCAACTTCTACAACATCCCTGGCTCCCAAACGGAAGCCATCATTAACATCACCAAGACCTCCAATGTCAACATCCCAGGGCGATGGGTCTTCCAAGTGGATGACTTCAAGGTGACCGGGGTCCCTGCTGAGGTGCCCAAGGTCTCCAAGAGCAACAACTGCTGGTTGTAAGGTGGGTTTTGGGGTCAAAACCTGGGAAAAAGGGACAATTGAGACAACTTTCCTCCTCTTGAGGTCTTGGTTTCTTCCAACAGCTCCATCAAACCCATTGGGCCAGAGGAACCCTTTGGTGTCCCCACCATGCATAGGATGAAGGTGACGCAATGGGATGCATCAACCTCCACTAGAGCAATAAAACTCCGTTCGGGACACGGTGGCTCCTGGGTCCTCATCACTTCCAACTTGTGGCCATGGGATTTGGGGGGGAGCTGGACAACGTGGGTGGAAATAACCCATTTTGGGCCATTTTGTGCTCAAATCCCTGATTTTCCCCTTTCTTTATGCTCAAATTGATGATTTTCCTCCTTCTTTGTGCTCAAATTTGTGATTTTTCCCCTTATTTGTGCACAAATTTACAACAAATTTACAATTTTCCCCTTCATTGTGCTCAGATTCATGCTTTCCCCCCTTTTTTTTTGTGCTCAAATTTCTGATTTTTCACCTTTTTTGCACCCAAATTTAAGGGTTATTTTTGGTGCCAAAATGACTCATTTGAAGGGGAAAATCCACATATTCCAGGAAAAACATCCCCAAAATCCCCCAAACTGGGAGTTTTTTTCCCATAAAATGGAACTTTTTAACCCCCAAAAGTGGGATTTTACATATAGCCCCCATATGTTGCATCCACAACACGCTCCAACATGCCTACAACACGCAACCCCCCCAGCATGTCACATACAACCTACAAACAACACCATCCCCCCCCCCATTTCAAATGGGATAATTTGGGAATATCCCACCCCTTTTTCCCCCTTTTCAGCCCCATTTTAGCATCAAACCCCCTCCGATCTCCCCCCCCCCCCCCCTTGTGATTTTGGACCATTCCAACCCATCCAGGACCCCCCCCCCTCAATCCCTATGTAGGAATTCCGGGAATTCCACTGCTTTTTGGCCCTTGGCTGCTGCCTCGGGTGGGTTTGAACCAAACCCCAGCTTTTTTAACCCATTCTGGCAGCCAAAAGTGATGTCAAAGCAGCGGGTGGGTGGGTCGGTCCCTGGGGGTCCTTGGTGTTTGTCCCGGCTTAGAGGGATATTTGATCCCAAAACGTGAATCCAAGGAAGAGCAGGAGGGCTGAAAGGGGAGCCGGGATCGGGATTTGGGGCTAAGGCGGTGGATTTTGGGGCTGGAAGCAAGGTAAAGCTCCAGATGGGGTTAAAACCGGGAGGGATTTGGCGGCGATGGGTGAAAAGACGGGAATGGAGCCAGGAAATTCCTTAAGTATTCCACAGCCCCACACAGAGAGCCCTGATTGCGGCTGGAATTGGCTGCTTGGGAAGGGACTGGGGGGGAAAGGGGGGGGGAAAAAGGGGAAAAAGGGGAAAAAGGGGAAAAAGGGAAGAGAAAAGGGGGAGGAAAGGGAATGGGGTGGGAAAGGGAAGGGAAGGGAAGGTAAAAGAGGGGGGGAAAGAGGAGGAAAGGGATGAAGGGGGAAAGGGGGAAGAAGGGGAGGGAAGGGGAAAGGGAGGGAGGGAATAGGGTGGGAAAAGGGGGAAAGGGAAGGGAAGATGAGGGGAAAAGGGGAGGAAAGGGAAGAACTGGGGAGGAAAGGGGATGAAAGGGAAAAGAGAGAAGGGAATGGAGGGGAGGGAATAGGGTGGGAAAAGGGGAAAAGAGAGGGGAAAATAGGGGAAGAAGGGGAGGAAAGGGATAAAGGGGGAAGGGGAAAGGGGGAAGAAGGGAAGGAAAAGGGGAAAATAGGGAGGAAAAGGAAAAAGTGGGAATGGGAGAAGAAAGGGGGAATTGGGGGGAAAGAGGGAAAAAATGGGCAAAATAAGCAAGGGAAAAGGGAAGCAGCCACATGGGGACGAGTCCACATGTGCCACCACAACCGGGATCAGAACCTCAAGCCTTAGGGCAAAGAGAAGCCCCATTTTGGGTATAAAACAAAGGATTTGACCATTTTCTCCTCTTCTGCAGCAGCAGAACCATGGCCCGGGGTGAAGGTGATGTCCTGAGGGGCTGCACCAGCATGCTCTGGGGTGAGTTCAATGATCAATGCTCATTGGGTCAATGTCCATCAGATCAATGCCCATTAGATCAATGTCCATCAGGTCAACGTCCATCAGATCAATGTCCATAGATCAATGCCCATTAGATCAATGTCCATCAGGTCAATGTCCATCAGATCAATGCCCATCAGATCAATGTCCATCAGATCAATGCCCATTAGATCAATGTCCACCAAATCAACATCCATCAGATCAATGTCCATCAAATCAACATCCAGCAGATCAATGCCCATTAGATCAATGTCCACCAAATCAACATCCATCAGATCAATATCAAATCAATGCCCATCAGATCAATGTCCATCAGGTCAATGCCCATCAGACCAATGTCCATCAGATCAATGCCCATCAGATCAATGCCCAATGGGTCAAGGTCCATCAGATCAATGCCCACCAGATCCATGTCCATCAGGTCAGTGTCCATCAGATCAATGTCCATCAGATCAATATCCATCAAATCAATGTCCATCGAACCAAAGCCCATCAAATCAATTACCCATCAAATCAAAGCCAGTCAAAGATCAATTGTCCACCTCAAGCCCACCTTGAGCCCCATTCCCCACCCTTGCCCTTACGGGTGATGAAGACCCCAAGGGCCAATTCTCTTCTTGCAGGGCTGCTTTGGTTGCTCAGCGCCTCTGCCTCCACCCCACCTCACCTTGGAGAAGACTTCGTGGTGGCCTTCATGCAGAACGGGCTGCAGCAGACCCTCAACAGCGACTTCAAGCTGCTCCTCACCGGTTACTCCCCCTTTACCTCCGTCACCATCTCCATGAAGAGGCCGGGTTTGAGGATGACGGTGCAGGCCACCACGGGCCAAACCATCCTGGTGAAGATCCCCCCCCAAGCCGAGATGGTTGGGAGCAAAGCCTTCGACAACACCGTGGTGGTGAAGGCCACCAACGCCGTCTCCTTGGTCATGGTCAACGAGAAGCCCACCTCGGTGGACTCCACCGCGGTGCACCCGGTGCACGCTTGGGGCACCGAGTACCACGTTGTGACCCCCAACGTGGGCACCGACCGCTACGGGGAGTTCGTGGTGGTCTCTTGGGATGAAGCCACCATGGTTGACATCCACCTCAAAGCCACCGTGACCTACCAAGGCCGGACCTACCCTCGGGGCTCAGTTCTTGCCATCAAACTGGAGCCTTTCCAAGCAGCCCAACTCCAAAGCCCATCTGATATGTCCGGCACCAGGATCATGGCCCATAAACCTGTGGCTGTCTTCACCGGTCATACTTGCTTGGCCAGGTTCACCCAATGCGACCATTTGGTGGAGCAGCTCCAACCCGTTTCTAGCTGGGGAACCACTTTCATTGTGCCCCCGTTGCCCTTTGAGACCCAAGCAGACATCATCTACGTGTCCACCTCACAGAAGACCCGTGTGGAGTCTCAACACGGGGTCTCCAAAGAGGTCCGGGAGCTACGGCCAAGCAGGTCAACACTCTACGGTCTCCAAGCCTTTAACACCTTGTACCTGTCGGCCAGTGCTGGCATCCAGGTCATCTTCTTTGCCGATGGAGGTACCAAGGAGTCCATCTCTTATGACCCCTTCTTCATGACCATCCCAGATGTCTCCAGCTACTGTCACTCCTACAGCGTCATCGCTCTGGATGGGTATGAGAACTACGCCCTGCTCATAGCCAAGACCTCGGAGACGTCCTCAATGATGCTCAACAAGAGCCCCTTGAGGAACGTCATGTGGAAGAAGGTCCCAGGGACCGACTACTCCTGGGCTGAGCAGAGCTTGGGCAGCCAGTTCTCGGTCCATACGGTGGAGAATGAGGTGTCCCCCTTCGGGTTGCTGAGTGTGGGCATCCGGGAGCAGAAAGCCTACGGGTTGGCGGCTGTTTGTGACAGTGGTGAGTGTCCCATGGCCACCTTCTTCACCTCCTCTCTGCTTCCTTTAGGTGGCCAAACCCACCTGAGATAGGTTGTGATCCATGAATGATCCGTAGGTTAATGGTCTATCAATGGAAGGAGCCTCAAGTGGTCAAGCCATATGGTCAAGCCCAAGCCCTGGAGGTGCTGGTTGACCACCTATGGTGATGGTGGCCACAAGTGGTCAACCCATATGGTCAAGCCCAAGCCCTGGAGGTGCTGGTTGGCCACCTATGGTGATGGTGGCCACAAGTGGTCAACCCATATGGTCAAGCCCAAGCCCTGGAGGTGCTGGTTGGCCACCTGTGGTGATGGTGATGGTGATGCTGTCCCTGTCCCTCTCCCCATGGACCATTCCATGTGTGGTTCCTTCTAGATCCCTGCCGGCTCCTGAAGTGCCGCACAAAGGAGACCTGCAAGTTGGAGAAGGGGGTGGCCACCTGCATCCATGACTACATGGGCACCTGCATGGGCTCACAGGCCTTGCAGTACCACACCTTTGATGGGATGACCATGGACATCCGTGGTGGTTGCACCTACACCATTGCCAAGTCCTGTGGCAACGATCCCACCTTGGTGCCTTTCGTTGTGGAAGAGAAGAAGAGTGAAGGCAACATCAAGGAGTGGTTGACCAAGGTCTATGTGTATGGTTCCAACATCTCCATCCATGTAGGGGAAGGAGGTAAAATCCAGGTGGGTTCTTCCAGGTCTTGGAAGTGGTATTCCGTGGGCAAAGCCAAGTGGAAGAGGGTAAAACATGGTGGTGGGTGAGGCTGGCATCAGAACCTAAGGAGAACTACCAAAACCATGGAGAACTGGGACATAGGGGTGAAGGGAAGGGTGTTTGGAACCTCACTGAGATGCCCTCAGAGGTGTCTCCAACCAAACCATGGCCACTTTTGGGTTAGAATCAAGGAAAAGGCAGGTTTAATGCCATAAATCCACCATGAAATGGGGTTTTGGGCTCAGAGATGCCCAACCAACCTTCTCCTTCTCCTTTCCTCCAAGGTCAACAAGAAGCCCATCAATGTGCCAACCACATTGGAAGCTGGGAAGATCCAGATCTCACAAAACGAAGGGAGGCCCATGCTCCAAACAGCCTTTGGGCTGCAGGTGACTTATGACGAAGATTGGGCCATAATGGTGGCCGTGCCCAGCAGCTACTTCGGGGCTACCTGTGGCCTCTGTGGCAACTTCAATGAGGACACTGAGGATGAGATGACCCTTCCTGATGGCACCCAAGCTGCTACCATGGAGGACTGGGCTGAAAGCTGGCGAGATGCCTCCTGCCAAGATGATTGTGAAGGCCAGGAGATGCTGCAGGACACATGTGGTGAGTTCCTATGGGGGTCTGCAACCGTTGGAGGGGAGATCTGCTCATGGGGATTCAAGCCCAGCCTGTTGAGTTGATGCTTGGAAGTGTCAACCAAGTTGATGTCAACCATCATCAATGAAGGGTCGGGTTGCTCTTTCCATGCCAAACCACCCCATAATCCACCTTCAGCTCTGCAGCACCCATCATCTATGTAGGACTACCTTGAGGGACATCTCCTGGGCTTGGGCTCACTTGTAGGCATCATCTGAGCCAGCATCCCCAGTGTTGTCCCTCTCCCTCCTTAGTTCATGCTTTGTTTGAAGTCTTCTTCTCAACTCTCGCCCCGACAGCTCAAAGATGCCCCCAAAACAGCCACTTCGAGGCCTGTGGGACAAGGTGTCCTGCCACCTGCACCCACCCCAGAGGTCCCACCTCCTGCACTGAACCCTGCACCCCGGGGTGCCATTGCAATGAGGGCTTTGTCCTCCACAACCGCACGTGCGTCCCAATGGAGACCTGCCCTTGCATCCACAACGGGCGCTCCTACAAGGCCCAAGAGGAGTTTTGGGACGATGGGACGTGCCAAAGCTGGTGTAGGTGCAATGGTGGCCAAGTGACCTGTAGGAAGAGGGGGTGCAAAGCCCATGAGAAGTGTGCGGTGGTCAATGGCGTCCCAAGGTGCCAGGTCATGAAGCACCTCACGTGCATCGGCACGGGTGACCCTCACTACACCACCTTCGATGGGTTGAGATACGACTTCCAAGGGACCTGCATCTACCAGTTTGCCGCCCTCTGCGCCCAAAGGGACCCTGAACTGGTCCCATTCACCGTCAAGGTGGAGAACAACAACCGGGGCAGCAAAGCTGTGTCCTTCACCAAGACCCTCACCCTGGAGGTCTATGGCAACGTCATCACCATGAGCCAGGAGCATCCACGCAAGGTCATGGTAGGTGGCCACCAAACTCACGTTCAACCTGCATGGAAAGTGCTTATTTCCTGCCCCCGAACCCCCTTTTTGCCTCATTTTTCCATCAAAACCCATCCCATATCCCATCGTCCTTCTTGGCTCTCCACTCCCCTATGGCCTTTGGAGTGTACCATTCCCTTTCTCCAGCTGCAAAGTGACTCAGTTCCTATGGGAACGGTTCCATTCTCACCTTCTCCTGGCCAAAGTGTTCCTCATCATGGCTGGGAACAGCTTTTCCCTTGTTTTTCCTCTTGGAACAATGTTTTCCCATTGAATAGTGAAGCCTCCACCTGGAAAACATCCAGCTCTTGAGCAAGCTCAATGTTCTTGGGAATTGCATCCATGGAAAGTGTTTCACAACCTTCCCTAGATCTTGACTCACTTGGATTTGGCTGGAAGCTCTTCCTGGCTTACAGAAAACCAGCCAAATCCCAAGTGATTGGGGTTTGAATTGGAAGTTCTCCACGCGGAAAGCTTTGCTTAGCCCCAGCTTGGGTGGAATTGGAGCAGGAAACCTCTCCCAAAAGGACTTCCAAGACCTAAAGGGGCTACAGGAAAGCTGGGAAGGGGCTTTGGACAAGGAGGTGGAGGGATGGGATGAGGAGAAACAGCTTCCAAATGGAAGAGGGAAGCTGGTAAATGGGATCTAAAGAAGTTTTCCACTAGGAGGGTGGTGGGACATTGGAATGGGTTGAACTGAGAAGGTTTGGATGAACCTGGCCAGGTGAATGGGAGCAACCTGGTCTAGTGGAAGGTGCCCATGTCCTCAGGTGGCCTCCAAGGCCCCTTCCAGCCCAAACCTATGCAACCACCCCTATCTCAGGAAGGTTGCATGAGCTTAGGCCCACCACCAACCTTCTCCAACCACCTCCCCAGGTCAACGGCGCCTTCGTGGAGCTCCCATTCACCAAGAAGGACCAGTTTGAGCTCTACCACAGTGGTGTCCATGGCTTTGCCCGCACGGCCTTTGGTCTAAGGGTGAGCTTTGACTGGTACAGCTACGCCCGTGTCCTCCTCCCCGAGGCCTACGCTGGTGCCGTGTGCGGCCTCTGTGGCAACGCCAATGGAGACCCCAACGATGACTTTGTGACCAGCGATGGCCAACGGGCCACCGATGAGGTCCACTTGGCTAACAGCTGGAAGGTTGGAGATGTCCCTGGTTGCTCCTCTGGTTGTGAAGGGGATTGCCCAACGTGCACCCAAGAGGAGAAGGAGCCCTACCTTGGGGATGGGTATTGCGGGGTCATCGCCAAGGTGGAAGGGCCATTCAGGGCTTGTCATGGTGTGGTCAACCCAATGGCCTTCCTGGAGGATTGTGCCTTTGATGCCTGTCACTACAAAGGCCACCGGGACACCGTGTGTAAAGCCATTGCTGCCTACGTGACCGAGTGTCAAAGCCATGGAGTCAACGTGGAGCCATGGAGGACGTCGACCTTCTGTGGTGAGTGGGGTCAGAAGGAGGTTCTCCATCCTTCCTGGCCGGGGAATGAAGGTTTGGAGGGCAACCAAACCCACTGGGGCTTTGCTTAAAGCCAACGGAAGCCCCCAAAAGCTCCTCAAGTTGGGTTGGTTTGTCCCATAGCCAACATCTCCTTGTGATGGAATGGGTTTCTCTTCCCCATCCTTAGCTCCAAGGCCAAAGGTTGAGGCTGGAAGCTTCCAAAGCAACATTCCTTCCTTCCTCCATCCCTATTGTCCTCCAGATCCTTCCAGGAATGGGAATCCCAAACCCATCCCTGTATCCACAGCAATGCTCCACCACCAAACCCATGGGCTGCTCAACACCCCCTCCACGGGCCTGCTCATCCTGCTGCTTCCAGCGCCTTCATCCTTCCTCTCCTTCCCCTCCCAGGCCCTTCCTGCCCTCGGCATTCCCACTACGAGCTCTGCGGGAGCAGCTGCCCCACCACGTGCCGTGGGATCGCCAATGCTTGTGACTCAACCCCATGCACCGAGGGCTGCTTCTGCGACCAGGGCTTTGTCCTCAGTGGGGATGAGTGCGTCCCGGTGACCGAGTGCGGCTGCGAGCACCAGGACCTCTACTACAAGAAGGGCGAGGTCTTCTTCTCGTCGTGCCGGGAGAGGTGCCGCTGCGAAGCCAATGGGGTGGTGGAGTGCCAAGAGGCCTTCTGCGGTGCCCATGAGGAGTGCAGGGTGCAGGACGGGCTCTTGGGGTGCTACCCCACCAGTTACGGGCGCCTGGTGGTGTCCGGAGACCCCCATTACGTGACGTTCGACGGAAGAGCCTTCGACCTCTCGGGTTCTTGCACCTACGTCTTGGTGCAGCTCTGCAAGCCGGAGAGGCGGCTGATGGACTTCTCGGTGCTGCTGGAGCACGACGTGGGCCACCAGAGCAACGTGGCCTTGATGAAGAAGGTGGTCACCTACATCCACGGCTACACGGTCAGCATGGAGAGGGGACGGCCATGGGAGGTTGTGGTAAGTTGGATGGGTGCCACATGGTCCATACGGCCCACGTGTCCCCAGGGAAACCCTTCCTCACCCCATGTCCACCCCTTAGGTGGATGGGGAGAGCTACACGCTGCCCTTGGTCACCAAGGACAAGAAGCTACGGGTTGGCCAAGAAGGCAACAACATCGTCCTCCAGACCATGGCCGGCATCCGGCTCCTCTACAACGTGGCCACCTACCTCCTGGTCACCATCCCTGCGGCCTACAAGGGCCACGTGTGCGGCTTAGGTGGCAACTACAACGGGGACCCCAGCGATGACTTCCAGGTGCCCGGAGGCTCCTTGGCGCAGAGCACCGAGGACTTTGTCACCTCCTGGAAGGTCCGCAGGGACGATGGGACCTGCACCGATGGCTGCACCGCCACCACCTGCCCCATGTGCGACGCCGCCGACGTCGCTCCCTACGCGGGCAGTGGATCCTGCGGGATCATCCGGGATCCGCTGGGACCTTTCAGCTCCTGCCACCCAAAGGTGAGCCCGGTGGAGTACTTCAACCATTGCCTCCACGATGTCTGTGCTGCTGCTGGAGCTCCCGAGGTCCTCTGCCACAGCATCCAAGCCTACGCTGCTGCGTGCCAAGCTGCCAGCGCCGAGGTCAAAGCATGGAGAGGGCCCGCTTTCTGCCGTAAGTTCCCCAAGGAGCCACCCCAGCTCCTGTCCTCCTCCAAACCCCACGCTTTCCCCCCATAAAACCCATCCAGTTTGACCATTGTGGCTTTGGAGGCAAGGTCTCTGTTGCTGGCCACACCAAGAGGACGCACGAGTGACCTCAAAGCTTAACCCGCCCCAAACTCCATCAAACAGCCCCCAGATCCCCTTCAAACCACCTAAAGAAGCTGGTTTTGGGCTTCAAGCACCCATTTACCACCTTAGAAGGGAGGAATTCCATCCTGCCACCTCCAGAACATCCCCATGGATCTAAGGAGGGGGAAATGGGTGTCCCTCGATGTGGTTGTGATCGGGAATGCTTCCGTTTGGGTGTTCAAAGCAGGGTTTGGTTGCTTGAATGTCTTCTGTTGGCATCAGAGGTGGCCAAGGACATTGCTGGGGGCGGCCCATTGGGTGCAGGTCATGTTTTGGGTGCCAATAAAGGTGTTTCTCCTTCTTGCCCAGCTCTGTCCTGCCCACCACATAGTCACTATGAGCTCTGCACCCGCACGTGCGACTTCACCTGCTCCAGCCTCTCCATGCCGGCCCCATGCACATGGACATGCTTTGAGGGGTGTCAATGTGACGATGGGTACCTCTTCGATGGAGACACCTGCGTGTCCTTGGAGCAATGTGGCTGCTTGCACCAGGGAAGGTACTTCAAGGTGAGCTCGGCCATCAAGGCTCCTGTTGAGGAAGGGTTGGCCCATCTCATTGATGCAACTGGATTGGAGATTCCATCTCCAATGAGCTGGGGTGTCCCATTGGGTCAAAGCAACCGAGTTGGGGTCTCAGCCTTCAGTGTCCCATCAAGATGATGCAAGAGGTTTTGGACGTCCATCTTTGATGAAATCCTCTTAAGGCCACATGTCCACACAGTTGATAACACCCCCAAATCCATGGTTTGGATTTGGAAAAGGGAAATCAATTCATTGAATCCCACCATCTCCACCTTCTCCATCATCTCCATCATCTCCATCATCTCCACCATCTCTATCATCTCCACCATCTCCACCACCTCTACCATCTCCACCATCTCCACCATCTCCATCATTTCCATCTCCTGGTTTTTCTCTCCCTTTGGGATCTCCTCCCTCATTGGAGATGGGAAATCCTGGAGATGGTTGATCCATATGGATCTTGCCCTTTCCAGGCAGGAGAGACCATCACCTCCAACAACTGCACCACAAGATGCACTTGCCACCCGTCCCAGGGCCTTGTCTGTGAGGACACCCAGTGTCCCCAAGACCACATCTGCTCCACACGGGATGGGGCTCAGCTCTGTGTCAAGCAGCAAGGCCAATGCCACCTCAGCCCCGGGGCCTCGTTGACCACCTTCGATGGCACCAAGGGGATGCTCCTCACCAGCGGCACCTACAAAGTGGCCGCCCTCTGCAACGAGCAATCACCCAACTGGTTCAAGGTGGTGCTGGAGGTCAACGAGTGCCGGGAGGACCAGGTCCCCGCTGCTGTTGCCATCTTCATCTTCTTCCGGGAGGCCTTCATCACCATCAACACCAACATGGAGGTGTGGGTAAGGACATGCACCAGCCTTGAGGACCAACGAGAGGGTGTTGAGTGGGGTCATCTCCTCCTCTTGAGGTGCCCACCCCCTGTTTCGTCCTGATCCTCCCTTCTCCTCGCTGCAGGTCAATGGTCTTTCTGCCCATCTCCCAACCAACGTCTCCAAAGCAATCTCCTTGAGCACCGCGGACGGGAACGTCACCATCTCCCACGCATCAGGCATGGACGTGCTCTTCAGCCCCAAAGGCGCCGTGACGCTCACCGTTGGGGCCACCCTGGTCAACCGCCTCTGCGCTCCTTGTGGCAACTTCAATGGGGACCCCGAGGATGACCTGAAGCTCCCCGATGGGCGCCTTGTGAGGAGCATCGCCGAGGTGGTCGATGCCTGGAAAGCCAGGGACTTTGTGGGCTGGTGAGTGGGATGGAGACGTGGCCCCCCACCTCGATGGGGTGAGATGCTTGAGGCTTGCCAGGGCAGGGACCAAGCTCCGTGGGGCAGCAATGGGGTGGGTTTGGTGGCCTCCAAGGATGGGCTCCCCCAGCTTCTTTGGTTTCATCCACAGCGACTGAGCCCCAAAGCCAAGGAGGTGACTTGGGTAAGTGAAGCCTTCTCCTCCATCCTGCCCCCCCGTCATGCTCATGGATGAAGCTTGGTCCAGCTTCCATAAGGGAGAACCTGGATAAATGGTTCCATTGACCAAAACCTCACCTTCGTGTGTGTGTGTGTGTGTGTGTGTGTGTGTGTGTGTGAGGAGGATGAACTTCCCACCTTTCCCAAGGCGATATTCCAAGATATTCCATGTCTTCCAGCTATGCCTCCAAACTTGTGCGGATGGAAGTGGAAGCCCCCGTCTACCCCATGCAAGAGGTGAGATCACGCTGGGATTGACATGAGAAGACGCTTCCCACCCTCACCATGCTCCATGCTTCCAAAGGCACCCGTGGGGGTCTCCAGTTGAGGTTCTTCCATGGTAGAAGGAAAACTGGCACAGAGCTATGGTGGACGTCAACAGGAGCAGATCCTATGGCCTCAAACTCATGGAAAATGCTGGATCCAACCTCAAATTCGGGAGGAAAAAGGGATATTTGGAAGACCTGGCTCTCCACCAGGTAGAGCTGGGAGCCTGGATGATCCATTCCATAATGGATCAAAAAGGGAAGCCCAAATCAGCTTAAAATCAAGACCCACAGAACCAAATCCCATCGTTCCCCCCCACCCAAACGCACTATTCCCACCTCCTGGTTTCCATGGAATGCTGCTTGTGGCTGAGTCAACCAATAAACCCTTTTGCTTGTGGCTTTGTGCTTGGAACATGGGGTTGGGAATGGGAATTGTCTCCTCTGAGGATGGGGCTTGGAGCAACCTGGTTTAGTGGAAGGTGTCCACGTCCCTTGGTCTTCAAGGGCCATCCCAGCCCATTCCTGGTCATCCCAAACCTTCTCCATGCCACCCATTCCCATGTCCCACCAGCACTGCAGAGCTGCTGGAGTCCTGGAATCTTCCACTTCCCACAGCGATCCCATAGGACTGGGGTGACTTGAGAACATCCTGATGGGAATGGTGATGGGGAATCCAGCAGGAACTCGTTAGAGCAAATTCCAAAGGCATTAGAACAGATCCCAAAGGAATTGGAGTGAATCCCAGTGTAATTACATCAAACCCCAACCCAATTAAATCAAATCCCAAGGGAATTAATCAAACCCCAGTGTCATTGAATCAAACCCAAACCCAATTAAATCAAATCCCAAAGGAATTAATCAAATCCAAATGTCACTGAATCATATCCCAGTGTAATTAGGACATAACCAAAGGAACTGGAGGAGATCCCAAAGGAATTGGAGTGAATCCCAAAGGAGTTGGAGCGAATCCAAGTGTCATGTAATCAAATCCCAAAGCAATTAAATCAAATCCCAAAGCAATTAAGACAAAACCTAAAGGAATTGGATCAAATCCCAAAGCAATTGGATCGGATCCCAGAGGAATTGGAGACGATCTCAAAGCAATTAAATCACAACCCAATTAAATCAAATCCCAAAGGAATTGGAGCAAATCCCAGTGTAATTAGGATGAAACCCAAAGGAATTGGATCTGATCCCAAAGCAATTCCAACTCCCCTAAGTACTTAGAAGAGGATGGAAAAAACCCAAAGGCCCTTCAAATGATCCCAATGGAACATAAAACACATCCCAGAGGAATCTGCCCCCCCAGTAGCAGTTAATAGAAATATTGGAGCAATTAATTGGGATATTATAGGAGTACATAGAAATATCCAAGTATGAATAGAAATATTGGAGCAATTAATAGAAATATCCAAGTATTAATAGAAATATCAGAGCAATTATTTGGAATATTAAAGAAATTAATAGAAATATCCAAGTATTAATAGAAATACCAGAGCAATTATTTGGAATATTAAAGAAATTAATAGAAATATCGGAGCAATTATTTGGAATATTAAAGAGATTAATAGAAATATCAGCAATTAATATAAATCTCAAAGGAATTAATAGAGACATCAAACAGATAATGGAAGTATGGGTGCTGTAGGGTGTCTATGGGTGCTATAGGGTGTCTGTGGGTGCTATGGGTGTCAATGGGTGCCGCTCTCTGGGCCGTGGTGCCCTGGAGCTGCCCGTTCATTTACTCAGCAATTAACGGCGACGGGGAGGGATTGGGGGGGGGGGGGAGCTCTCTGTGGGGGGGCCCTTTGGGTCGGTTTGGGTCCTTTTGGGGCGGGTCCCTTTTGAGGGGGGGGTCCCTAAAACCTCTGGGTCACTTTGGGGGTCCCTTTGGGTCCCCTGTGAGGGCAATGGAGGGGTTCTTTGGGTCCTTTTGGGGGGTAATGGGGGGTCCCCTTTGGGGGGCAATGGAGGGGTCCCTTTGGATACCTTTTGGGGGACAATGTGGGGTCCCATTGTCGACAATGAAGGGGTCCTTTGGGTCCCTTTTGGTTCCTTTGGGAGCAATGGGGGGTCCCCTTGAGTCCCTTTTAGGGGAGGTCCCTTGAGGGGCAATGGGGGGCCCCTTTTAGGGGTAATGGGGAATCCCTTTAGGTCCATTTTTGTGGCATTGGGGGGTCCCTTTGGATCTATTTAGGGGGGTCCCTTTATGGGGCAATGGGGGGGTCCTTTCGGGTCCCTTTATGGGGCAATGGGGGGTCCTTTCAGGTCCCTTTAAGGAGCAATGGGGGGGTCCCTTTGGGTCCCTTTTTGGAGGCAATGGGGGGGGGTCTTTTGGGGGACATCCTTTTAGGTCCCTGTGGGTGCCTTTTGGGGGCAACGGAGGGTCCCTTTATGTCCCATTGTGGGGGGTCCCTTTTGGTCCCTTTCAGGGTGCCTATGGGTGAGGCAATGCCAGGAGGCTCCTTGGGTACGTTTGGGGTGTGTCGTCCCCCTCCCCCCCTTGCCTGGTCCCTGTGTGCTCTGTGGGACCCAACCCAACCTCTCCCCCCCACCCCCAATCACTCCATTGTTCTGGAAAACAAAAGGCTCCGGCTCAATTATCCCGAGCAGGGGAGCGGAGGGACCGGAGGGACAGGACAGGGAATGGGGGTGGGAATGGGGGAGGGATGGGGGATGGAGAGAAGGATGGGGGGAGATAAGGATGGGGGGAAGGTGGATGGAGGTAAGGATGGATGAAGATGAAGATGAAGAAGATGAAGGTGGTTGGGTGAAGATAAGGATGGATGAATGGAGGGATGGAGATAAGGATGGATGGTGATGGATGGATGGATGGATGGATGGATGGATGGATGGATGGATGGATGGAGATAAGGATGGATGATGATGGATGGATGGATGGATGGAGATGAAGATGGATGGAGATAAGGTTGATGGAGATAAGGATGGATGATGGATGGATGGATGGATGGATGGATGGATGGATGGATGGATGGATGGATGGAGAATAAGGATGATAGACACAAGGAGGGATGGAGATAAGGATGGTTGATGGATGGATGACGAATGGAGGTAAGGATGGATCATGGATGGATGAAGATAAGGATGAATGGGGACAAGGATGGATGGATGGATCATGATGATGACGATGGATGATGATGGTACTGGACCAAGACACCCCCCCCCCCCCCCCCCCCCCCCCCGCCACCCTCCTGGCGCCAGCCTGGCCCCAGCAGCTCCAGCCCCAGATCTTATCTCTGCCTGGGGGGGAGGCTCCACCTCCAACCCAGTGACCAATGGGGTAGCACTGGGGGGGCAGAGCCAGCACCCCATTGGTTGATGCCACCCCATTGGGGCCCTACAAAAACACGGAGCTCCTGCAAGGACCCACAGCTCCGTGGCCCTGGAGTGGTGAGTTCTGGCTCTATGGGGGTGCTATGGGGGTCTATGGGGGGGGTCTGTGGGTGTCCATGGGGGTCTATGGGGCAAGGTGGGTCCTGGACATCTAGAGCTCATTTTCACACTGGGGATGTCTATGGGGTTCTATGAGGACCATGGGGGTCTGTGGGGTGTCTATGGGCTGTCTAGGGGGTGTCCAGGGGGGTTCTATGGAGTCTATGGGTCCTGGATCCCATTGCCATACTGGGGGGTCTATGGGCTGTCTATGGGGTCTATGGGCTATCTGAGGGGTGTCCATGGGAGTCTATGGAGTGTCTATGGGCATTCTACGGGGTCTATGGGACCTATGTGGTCTATGGAGCAGGATGGGTCCCATTTCCATCCTGGGGTGTTTATGGGAGGTCTACTGGTGTCTATGGGGTTCTATGGGGTCTCACCATCCTCTCTCCAACCTGTGGGGCAGATGGGGCCTCCTCGGACCTTCCTCCTCTGGGCTTGGCTCCTGCTCCACTGTGGTGAGTCCCATTTGGCCAAAATCCCTCTTTTTCTCCTCAGATTGACTCCCTCCACCCCAAATTTTCCTTTTCCACGCCAATTCTGACCTTTCCTGCCCCAAATCTGCCTTTCCCACCCCAAATCTGCCTTTCCCACCCCAAATCTGTCTTTCCCACTCCAAATTTGGCCTTTTTCCACCCCATATTTGCCTTTTCCACCCCGAGTTGGTCCTTTTCCCCCCAAATCTTCCTTTTCCACTCCAAATCTACCTTTTCTGCCCCAAATCTACCTTTTCTGACCCAAATTTGGCCATTTCCACTCCAGATTTGGACTTTTCCACCCCGAATTTGTTTTTTCCCCCTCCAAAATCTGTCTTTTCCACCTCTCCTTTTCCTTCTCCAAGCCCCAAATTGGTTGTTTTCCACCGCAAATCCCCTTTTGAATGAGGAACCCCAAGGTCTAAACCCCTATACAAGCCCTTGGAGAATCCCTGTCCCTTCCATCCTCCCATGGGCATGGACCTAAGGGAGGGAAGAGCTTCACTGGCTGGAAGGAGACCAAATCCAGTTGGGAACTGGCCACCAGAAGAAACTGTCCCAGGCTGCGGTGGCTTCTCTGGTGTCTCATAAAGGGTTGAGCTGCTGCTCATGGCGCTCCTTGGTGTCATTCCAGGGGCAGATCCAGATCCATCCATCCCAAGCGGATCCAAGCTCTGCCTCGGGGTGCGATGTGGACCTGGGAGAACTTGCAAAGTGATGGAGAATGGGCCCAAGTGCGTCCCGTTGGCCTCATGCAAGGACATCCATTGTGGAGAAGGGACCCAATGCAAGATGGTCAATGGGTGGCCCAAGTGTGTCCCACTTCCATCATGCAAGGACATCCAATGTGGAGCAGGGACTCAATGCAAGATGGTTGAAGGGTCTCCAAAGTGTGTCCCGTTGCCTTCATGCCTCAACTTCCAGTGTGGAGAAGGAACCCAATGCAAGATGGTCAATGGGTGGCCCAAGTGTGTCCCATTGCCCTCATGCAAGGACATCCAATGTGGAGCAGGGACTCAATGCAAGATGGTTGAAGGGTCTCCAAAGTGTGTCCCGTTGCCTTCATGCCTCAACTTCCAGTGTGGAGAAGGAACCCAATGCAAGATGGTCAATGGGTGGCCCAAGTGTGTCCCACTTCCATCATGCCAGAACACCCATTGCGGAGCAGGGACTCAATGCAAGATGGTGGAAGGGTCTCCAAAGTGTGTCCCATTGCCTTCATGCCTCAAATTCCATTGCAAGACAGGAACACAATGCAAGATGGTCAATGGGTGGCCCAAGTGTGTCCCATTGCCCTCATGCAAGGACATCCGGTGTGGAGCAGGGACTCAATGCAAGATGGTGGAAGGGTCTCCAAAGTGTGTCCCATTGCCTTCATGCAAGGACATCAAGTGTGGAGCAGGGACTCAATGCAAAATGGTTGAAGGGTCTCCAAAGTGTGTCCCATTGCCCTCATGCCTCAACTTCCAGTGTGGAGAAGGGACCCAATGCAAGATGGTCAATGGGTGGCCCAATTGTGTCCCATTGCCTTCATGCAAGGACATTCATTGTGGAGCAGGGACCCAATGCAAGATGGTTGAAGGGTCTCCAAAGTGTGTCCCGTTGCCTTCATGCCTCAACTTCCATTGCAAGACAGGAACACAATGCAAGACGGTCAATGGGTGGCCCAAGTGTGTCCCATTGCCCTCATGCAAGGACATCCATTGTGGGGCAGGAACTCAATGCAAGATGGTTGAAGGGTCTCCAAAGTGTGTCCCATTGCCTTCATGCAAGGACATCCATTGTGGAGAAGGGACCCAATGCAAGATGGTCAATGGGTGGCCCAAGTGTGTCCCATTGCCTTCATGCAAGGACATTCATTGTGGGGCAGGAACCCAATGCAAGATGGTTGAAGGGTCTCCAAAGTGTGTCCCATTGCCCTCATGCCTCAACTTCCATTGTGGAGAAGGGACCCAATGCAAGATGGTCAATGGGTGGCCCAAGTGTCTTCCAGTCCCATCATGCCAGAACACCCGTTGTGGGGCAGGAACCCAATGCAAGATGGTTGAAGGGTCTCCAAAGTGTGTCCCATTGCCCTCATGCAAGGACATCCATTGTGGAGAAGGGACCCAATGCAAGATGGTCAATGGGTGGCCCAAGTGTGTCCCCAAGCCCTCGTGCCACAACTTCCAATGCAAGGGAAGGTCCCGGTGCCACATGGTGGCCGGGAGACCCAAGTGTCTCCCCACCCCTTCGTGCCGCCTCTTCCAGTGCGATGAAGGCATGAGGTGCAAGATGGTTGGGGGTTGGCCCAAGTGCGTCCACCTCGCCCCATCCTGCCACCTCATTCGCTGTGCCAAGGGCACCCAATGCAAGATGGTCAACGGGTGGCCCAAGTGCGTGCGGAAGCAGCTCTTCCTAAGGGAAGCTCCGTCCCCTCCAGGTCTCCAGAGGTCACCTTCGTGCCACCAGCACCCTTGTCCCCAAGGGACCACGTGTAAGGTGCTTGATGGTTGGCCCCGGTGTGTCCAAGATAAGACGTCCTTGAGGAGACCTTCTTGTGGTGACATCCAATGCCCTAAAGGGACCACCTGCAAGATGACCAATGGGTGGCCTCACTGTGTCCAAGCCCAACCCACCTGCCGGGACATCCAGTGCCAGCCAGGAGCCAGGTGCCATGCCGTCAACGGTTGGCCACGGTGCGTCCCAACCAAGGCATCCCCAAGCCAACTGTGCCGAGATGTCCGATGTCCCAAAGGCACCTCCTGCAAGGTGATGGAGAACCAACCACGCTGCGTCCAGCACCCTCCTTCCTGCGATGACATCCAGTGCCAGCAAGGAACCGTGTGCCACATGGTGGATGGGTGGCCTTGGTGTGGCCCAATGAAGATCTCCCACCCCTCCGTGCTCCTCAAGCCACCGTCATGCCAAGAGGTCCATTGCCAGAAGGGGACCGTGTGCAAGATGCTGGATGGGTGGCCCAAGTGTGTTGGTCCCCTGCCCTCATGCGGGGACATCCAGTGTCCCAAGGGCACCATGTGCCAGATGGTTGGGTCTTGGCCTAAGTGCATCCATAACCCCCCTTCCTGCAGCAGCTTCTGGTGCCCCAAAGGGACCTCATGCTCCATGGAGCGTGGTTGGCCTCGATGTGTGCAGAAAGGCCTGGTCCATCACCAGGGAGCTCCTCCAGCTTGGCTTGGGCCAAGGAAGACTTCCAATGCACGTCCCATCCCAAAGCAAGCACCAAAGATGAGGCCAACTTGTGCTGAGGTGAGATGTCACCATGGGACCACGTGTAAGATGCTGGATGGTCAACCTCAATGTGTCCATCAGCAACCAACCTGCAGCAACATCCAGTGCCAGAAGGGGACCATGTGCCAGATCATTGATGGTTGGCCAAGATGCATCCAAGACAAGACCTCCATTAGGAGACCTTCATGCAGCGACCTCCAATGCCCCCATGGAACCACCTGCAACATGCTCAATGGCCAACCCCAGTGTGTCCAGACCAAGGTACCCCCAAGGCCACCTTCCTGCCATGACCTCCAGTGTCCCCAAGGGACCACGTGTAAGATGCTGGATGGTCAACCTCGCTGTGTCCATCAGCAACCAACCTGCAGTGACATCCAGTGTCAGAAGGGAACCTCCTGCCAGATCCTTGATGGTTGGCCAAGATGTATCCAAGCCAAGACCTCCATAAGGAGACCTTCATGCAGCGACCTCCAGTGTCCCAAAGGGACCACCTGCAACACGGTCAATGGGTGGCCTCAATGTGTCCATCACCAACCTTCATGCAGTGATGTCCACTGTCAAAAGGGTGCCACCTGCAACATGGTCAATGGCCAACCCCAATGTGTCCAATCCAAGATCTCCATTAGTAGACCTTCCTGCAGTGACCTCCAGTGTCCAAAGGGAACAACGTGTAGCATGGTCAATGGTTGGCCCCAATGTGTCCATCACCAACCTTCATGCAGTGATGTCCACTGTCAAAAGGGTGCCACCTGCAACATGGTCAATGGCCAACCCCAATGTGTTCAATCCAAGATCTCCATTAGGAGACCTTCCTGCAGTGACCTCCAGTGTCCAAAGGGAACAACGTGTAACATGATCAATGGGTGGCCTCAATGTGTCCATCACCAACCTTCATGCCAAGACATCCAATGCCAGAAGGGGACCTCCTGCCAGATGGTTGATGGTTGGCCAAGATGCATCCAAGCCAAGACCTCCATAAGGAGACCTTCATGCAATGACCTCCAATGTCCCAAAGACACCACCTGCCACATGGTCAATGGCCAACCCCAGTGTGTCCAGACCAAGGTACCCCCAAGGCCACCTTCCTGCCATGACCTCCAGTGTCCCCAAGGGACCACGTGTAAGATGCTGGATGGTCAACCTCGCTGTGTCCATCAGCAACCAACCTGCAGTGACATCCAGTGTCAGAAGGGAACCTCCTGCCAGATCCTTGATGGTTGGCCAAGATGTATCCAAGCCAAGACCTCCATAAGGAGACCTTCATGCAGCGACCTCCAGTGTCCCAAAGGGACCACCTGCAACATGGTCAGTGGGTGGCCTCAATGTGTCCATCACCAACCTTCATGCACTGATGTCCAATGCCAGAAGGGGGCCTCCTGTCAGATGGTTGATGGTTGGCCAAGGTGCATCCAAGCCAAGACCTCCATTAGTAGACCTACTTGCAGTCACATCCAATGTCCCAAAGGGAGCACCTGCAACATGGTCAATGGTTGGCCTCAATGTGTCCATCACCAACCATCATGCCAGGACATTCAATGCCAAAAGGAGACCATGTGCCAGATGGTTGATGGTTGGCCAAGGTGCATCCAATCCAAGACCTCCATAAGGAGACCTTCATGCAGTGACCTCCAATGTCCCAAGGGCATCACCTGCAACATGGTCGATGGCCAACCCCAGTGTGTCCACACCCCCCCCTCATGCCATGATGTCCAATGCCAGAAGGGGACCTCCTGCCAAATGGTTGATGGTTGGCCAAGATGCATCCAAGCCAAGACCTCCATAAGGAGACCTTCATGCAATGATCTCCACTGTCCCCATGGAACCACCTGCAACATGGTCAATGGCCAACCCCAGTGTGTCCAGACCAAGGTACCCCCAAGGCCACCTTCCTGCCATGACCTCCAGTGTCCTCAAGGGACCACGTGTAAGATGCTGGATGGTCAACCTCGCTGTGTCCATCAGCAACCAACCTGCAGTGACATCCAGTGTCAGAAGGGAACCTCCTGCCAGATCCTTGATGGTTGGCCAAGATGTATCCAAGCCAAGACCTCCATTAGGAGACCTTCATGCAGCGACCTCCAGTGTCCCAAAGGGACCACCTGCAACATGGTCAATGGGTGGCCTCAATGTGTCCATCACCAACCTTCATGCAGTGATGTCCAGTGTCAAAAGGGTGCCACCTGCAACATGGTCAATGGCCAACCACAATGCGTCCAATCCAAGATCTCCATTAGTAGACCTTCCTGCAGTGACCTCCAGTGTCCAAAGGGAACAACGTGTAACATGGTCAATGGGTGGCCTCAATGTGTCTATCACCAACCTTCATGCCAAGACATCCAGTGCCAGAAGGGGACCTCCTGCCAGATGGTTGATGGCTGGCCAAGATGCATCTCAGCCAAGACCTCCATAAGGAGACCTTCATGCAATGACCTCCAATGTCCCAAAGGAACCACCTGCACCATGCTCAATGGCCAACCGCAGTGTGTCCAGTCCAAGTTCTCCATTATCAGACCTTCATGCAGCGACCTCCACTGTCCCCGTGGAACCACCTGCAACATGGTCAATGGCCAACCCCAGTGTGTCCACAACCAACCAACCTGCAGTGACATCCATTGCCAGAAGGGAACCTCCTGCAACATGGTCAATGGGTGGCCAAGATGTGTCCAAACTAAGACTTCCATAAGGAGACCTTCATGCAATGACCTCCAGTGTCCCAAAGGGACCACCTGCAACATGGTCAATGGGTGGCCCCAATGTGTCCATCACAGGCCTTCATGCAGTGATGTCCAGTGTGGGAAAGGAACCTCCTGCCAGATGGTTGATGGTTGGCCAAGATGCATCCAAGCCAAGACCTCCATAAGGAGACTTTCATGCAGCCACATCCAATGTCCCACGGGCACCACCTGCAACATGGTCAATGGCCAACCCCAATGTGTCCACAACCCACCCTCCTGCCAGGATATCCAATGCCAGAAGGGGACCATGTGCCAGTTGGTTGATGGTTGGCCAAGATGCATCCAAGCCAAGACCTCCATTATGAGACCTTCTTGCAGCCACATCCAATGTCCCAAAGGGAGCACATGTAACATGGTCAATGGGTGGCCTCAATGTGTCCATCACCAACCTTCATGCCAGGATACCCAATGCCAGAAGGGAACCTCCTGTCAGATGGTCGACGGTTGGCCAAGATGCACCCAAGTCAAGACCTCTATAAGGAGACCTTCATGCAGTGACCTGCAATGTCCTAAGGGAACAACATGTAACATGGTCAATGGGTGGCCTCAATGTGTCCATCACCAGCCTTCCTGCCAGGACATCCAATGTGGGAAAGGAACATCCTGCCAGATGGTCAATGGGTGGCCAAGATGCATCCAAACCAAGACCTCCATTATGAGACCTACTTGCAGCCACATCCAATGTCCCAAAGGGACCACATGTAGCATGGTCAATGGGTGGCCTCAATGTGTCCATCACCAACCTTCATGCAGTGATGTCCAGTGTGGGAAAGGAACCTCCTGCCAGATGGTTGATGGTTGGCCAAGATGCATCCAAGCCAAACCCTCTGTAAGGAGACCTTCATGCAGTGACCTTCAGTGTCCCCATGGAACCATCTGCAACATGGTCAATGGCCAACCCCAATGTGTCCAACCCAAGACCTCCATAATGAGACCTTCATGCAGTGACCTCCAATGTCCCAAAGGGACCACCTGCAACATGGTCAGTGGGTGGCCTCAATGTGTCCATCACCAACCTTCATGCAGTGACGTCCAATGCCAGAAGGGGACCTCCTGCCAAATGGTTGATGGTTGGCCAAGGTGCATCCAAACCAAGGCCTCCATAAGGAGACCTTCCTGCCTTGACCTCCAATGTCCCATGGGGACCACCTGTAAAATGACCAATGGTTGGCCTCAATGTGTCCACCACCAACCCTCGTGCAGCGACACCCAATGTCCCCTGGGTGCCACCTGCACCGTGGTCAATGGGTGGCCCCGCTGCCTTCCCACCCACCCCCTCCTCACCTCCATGTCCTGGGGCCACCATAAACCGAGCCCCCCCTTGACCCCCAGCTTCTCCTCCCCCCCCATGTCCTGCATTGGCATCCACTGCGTCTCCCTCCCCATGTCCTGCCACCATGTCCCCTGTCCTCCTCCCACCGCCTGCGTGCTGCTCCATGGTCACCCTGCGTGCGTGACCCGTCCCTCCTGCCACCACCTCCAGTGCGCGGTGGGCATGGGCTGCAAGGTCCTCAACGGGTGGCCCCGCTGCGTCCGCGTCCCCTCTTGCCACGACCTTCGTTGTCCAGTCGAGACCACGTGCAGGCTGGTGGCAGGGTGGCCCAAGTGCATCCGGATGACCCGGAGCATCCCCATGGCCTCCTGCTCCAGCATCTCCTGCCCACCGGGCTCTGTGTGCCACCCGGGGCAGGACAGCCCCCGTTGCGTGCCCTCCAAAGCCACCTGCTCCACCTTGAGGTGCTCCGAGGGTTCCACGTGCCACGTGGTGGATGGGCAGCCCCAATGCCGGCCCGCGTGCTCCTCCGTGCGCTGCCCCACCGGTACCTCCTGCCATGAGGAAGGCGGGTGGCCAACGTGCGTCCCCATCAAGCCATCGTGTGCCACCGTCCGCTGCCCACCGGGGACCTCCTGTGACCTGGTGGAGGACTGGCCGACGTGCGTCCCCACCAAGCCCAGCTGCTCCCAGGTGCAGTGCCCGCCGGGGACGGGGTGTCAGATGGTGCAAGAGCGCCCCACGTGCGTCCCCACCAAGCCCACGTGCTCCCAGGTGCAGTGCCCGCCGGGAACCGCGTGCCGAGGGGTGGAAGGGTGGCCCAAATGCGTCCTCAAGAAGCCGTCGTGCCATGATGTCCGTTGTCCCCATGGAAGCACGTGCAGGGTGGTGGGAAGCACCCCCAGGTGCATCCATGTGCCACAACCCCCCCTTGTTTGCCACATCTTGGGCCGGTGGCGCTACCGGGCCTTTGATGGGAAGACCCATGGCTTGAGCCCGGCTTGCACCCAAGCCTTGGTGAGCACCTGCAGCACCCAATTGCCCTCCCTCGAGGTCACCGCTGGAGGCCAAGTGGGGAGAGGACCAGGAGCCACCTTCAACCACGTCAGCATCCGTGGGGATGGATTTGAGGTGGTTCTGCTCCGTGGAGAGGAGACCGTGGCCAGGGTGAGGACGTGGTGGTGGTGAGGATAGGTGGTGGTGAGGATGGGTGATGATGACGGTGATGGGTGATGGTGATGATGATGGTGATGATGATGACGGATGATGACGATGATGGATGATGACGATGATGACAATTATGATGATGATGATGATGACAAAGATGGATGATGATGACAATGATGGATAATGATGATGACGATAATGATGGATGATGATGATAACGATGATGACGATGATAACAATGATGATGACGCTGCTGCTGATGATGACAATGATGATGATAATGATGGATGATGATGATGATAACAATGATGATGATGATAATGATGATGATGATGATGCCATCTCCATCCCATCCCAAAGCTCTCCCTTCCCACAGGTATCCGGGCACCCATCCCGCCTGCCCCTGGTGCTGGCGGGAGGCCGGGTGCGTGTGGAGCGCCGTGGGGGCCAGCGCAGGGTGACCACGTCCATGGGAGTGCGGGTGGCCATGGGGGGGGACGGCGCCGTGACCGTGACGGCCCCAATGGGGCTCAGGGGGCAGCTCTGTGGAGTCTGCAGCCAGGACAAGGACAAGGAGGGAGAGGAGAGGACGTGCGGTGAGTGGGGTGGTGGGGATGGGTGAGGGATGGATGGGGATGGTGGATGATGATGATGATGGTGGATGATGGATGATGGTGGATGATGGATGATGATGGTGGATGATGGATGATGATGATGGATGATGATGATGATGATGGATGATGATTATGGATGATGATGGATGATGATGGATGATGACCATTACCTGCCTGCACCACCATCATCACTAACCCCTTTCTCCTCTCCCCCCCCTCCCAGTTCCCCCCTGCATCCCCAAATACCCCCAGGAGCCTTGTCCCCCCCAACCCCTTCCATTGCCCACCTCCAGCCCCACCTCCACCTCCAGCCCCACCACCTCCACTTGCTCCGTGCTGGGCATGGGGCACCTCCGCACCTTCGACCGCCTCCATCACCACTTCCCCATCTCCTGCGGCCACCTCTTGACCGGGATCTGCTCTGGGCCCGGATCCTTCCGTGTCCTGCTCCGGGGCGGCCCCGGTGGCCTCCATGGGGTGGACATCCTGGTGGGACGCACGCGTGTGGGGCTGGAGCCCGGCTTGGTCACGGTGAGCAGCTACAGTGGGGAGTAGGGTGGTGTGAGGGATGGGGGGGAGAAGGTGGAGTGAGGCCTTGAGGGACCACCTTGGGACCCCCTGTTCCATCCCATTTCCACCCCATTCCCCCCTACTTTCCCCCATCTCCCCTCATTCCCACCCCTTTTCCCCCTCATTCCCACCCCATTTCCTTCCATTCCCCCAATAACACCCATTTCCCCCTATTTCCTCCCCATTCCCGCCCCATTCCCACCCCATTCCAGGTCGACGGCATCCCCATCCGCCTGCCCTACACCTCCCCTACCTCGGGGCTCACCCTGGAGCGCCGGGGCTGGGAGGTGACCATGGGCACCCGCCATGGGGTGGCATTGACCTTCGATGGCCACCACCGCTGGGTGAGCATCACGGCCCCAGCACCACTTGGGGGGCACCTCTGCGGCCTCTGTGGGGACATGGACGGGGACCCCCGCAACGATGTGGGGCAGGAGGACAAGTGGAAGGTGGGAAGTGAGCAACGGGAATGCCGGGATGCGATGGGATGCGGGAAGAAGGAGGAGGAGGAGGAGGAGGAGTGCCGGGTGATGGTGAGGAAGGAAGGACCATTCCGGCGCTGCCACGGCCTCGTCCATCCCGGCACCTACTACCGGGACTGTGTGGCCGACGGGTGCCATCCGGGTGGGACGTGCCGGGTGCTGGCTGCCTACGCCGCGGCCTGTCGGAGCGTTGGGATCACGGCCCTGCAATGGCGAGGGAAGGATTTGTGCCGTGAGTGATGCCCATGGAAAGGGGTGGAAGGGGGGGAGATGGAGCCGTGGGAGCCATAGAGAGCCCAGGGAGCAAGGTTATTGGGGGGGTGGGCAAGGTGGACCCATAGAGCATCCATAGGACCCATAGAGTATCCATAGGACCAAGGTGGAGTTGGGAGGAAGAAGATGGACCCATAGAGCATCCATAGGACCCACAGAGTATCCATAGGACTAAGGTGGGATAGGGTTGGGAAGGAACAATGTGGACCCATAGAGCATCCGTAGGACCCATAGAGTACCCATAGGACCCATAGGCTGTCCATAGGACCAAGGTGGGATGGGGAGGGAGAAGATGGACCCATAGAATACCCATAGGACCAACGTGGGATGGGAAGGGACAACATGGACCCATAGAGCATCCATAGGATCCCATAGAGCATCCATAGGACCCATAGAGTACCCATAGACTGTCCATAAGACCAAGGTGGGATGGGGAGGGAGAAGGTGGACCCATAGAGCATCCAAAGGGGGATCTATAGAGCACCCAAAGGTGACCCCAACCCCACCACCCTCTCCTCTCCCCCCAGCACCCAAGTGCCCCACGGGCACACATTACTCCTCCTGCGTCCCCGGCTGCGTGTCCCCCCTGGAGGCCAGGAGCACCCCTGGGTGCTCCGTGGGGCCAAAAGCGCCTGCGTCGGGTGCCGTGGGGAGCTGCCGCGCCGTGGGGCAGCGCCACTTCGTGACCTTCGATGGGGCGGCCGTGGCCGTCGGGGACAACTGCTCCTACGTGGTGGCCCGGAGCTGTGGGCACCAGAAGGCCCAAGGTAGCTTCGATGTCAGCATCAGGGACCCCACGGAAGGAGGCAGGAGCGTGGTGGTCACCATGGAGAAGAGGAGATGGGTGATGAGGGCAGGGAAGAGCCGGGAGGTGGAGGTGAGGAGGGGATGGGGATGGATGGGGATGGATGGAGGTGGAGGTGGATGGAGGTGGATGGAGATGATGGATGGGTATGGAGAGGGATGGAGATGATGGATGGGGATGGATGGAGATGGATGGGGATGGATGGGGATGGAGATGATGGATGGGGATGGAGATGAATGAAGATGATGGATGGGGATGGATGGAGATGGATGGGGATGAAGATGATGGAGGTGGATGGGGATGGAGATGAATGAAGATGATGGATGGGGATGGATGGGGATGGATGGGGATGGAGATGCTGGATGGGGATGAATGGGAGTGAAGATGGGTGAATATGGATGGGGATGGGTGTGGATGATTGATGGGGATGGATGGCAATGTGGATGGATGGAGGGGGATGGGGATGGAGAAGGATGGGGAGGGATGAGCAGGACATGACCCCCTTGTCCCCATTGCCCCCCCAGCTGGACGGAATCCCTCTCCCTCTGCCCTTCTGCCTCGAGGACCGCTCCACCTGCGTGTCCCTGTCCCACCAGCACAGCACCACCTCCGTGGTCCTCAGCACCACCTTCGGCCTCACCGTCACCGCCGGCCCCGGCCACTCCGTGGCCGTCACCTTGGCCTCCCACCACCGCAACCTCACCTGCGGCCTCTGCGGCAACTTCGACGGCCACCCCTCCAACGACCACCTCGTGGCCACCGGCACCGGGTGCCACCGGCCCTGCCCGGGCCCTGCGTGTCCCCCCTGCCACCAGGCCCCCAAAAGAGCCTTTGTCCATGGGGAGCTCTGCGGCGTCCTCCGTGCTCCGCGGGGCCCCTTTGGGAGCTGCCACCCCATGGTCAACCCCGGGGTCTTCTTCGACGTGTGCCTATGGGAGCTCTGTGAGGCTCCTGGGGCCAAGGGGGTCCTCAAGGAGGTCCTGAGGGCCTATGAAGATGCTTGTCTCCAGGCTGGGGCACGAGTGGAGCCTTGGAGCGTCCCAGATGTGTGCCGTGAGTTAGGGGGCAGGGGGTGGGATGGATGTGGGCATATCTGGTGGCTTTCCATGGGCTATGGGTCCATGGAGGTCATCTTGACCTGTCCGTGTTCCCCTTTGTGTGTCCAACTAGGACATCCTTATGTGTCCATCTAGGACATCCTTGTGTCCATCTAGGACATCCCTATGTGTCCATCTAGGACATCCCTATGTGTCCATCTAGGACATCCCTGTGCCCATCTAGGACATCCCTATGTGTCCATCTAGGACATCCCTGTGTCCATCTAGGACATCCCTGTGTCCATCTAGGACATCCCTATGTGTCCATCCCTATGTGTCCATCTAGGACATCCCTGTGTCCATCTAGGACATCCCTATGTGTCCATCTAGGACATCCCTATGTGTCCATCTAGGACATCCCTGTGTCCATCTATGACATCCCTATGTGTCCATCTAGGACATCCCCACGTGTCCACAAAGACCTCCACCTCTCCATGTGTCCCCTAGTGGTGTCCCCTATGGGACTGTCCCCCCCCATCACCTCTCCATGGCCGTGGTGACCTCCATGATGATCTTCACGTGTCCATCATGGTTTCTCTCCATACTTCCATGATGTTCTCCACCTCTCCATGATGTCTCCCTTGTGTCACCCAACAGCCCCGTGGTGCCCTGAGGACAACGGCGGTCCCCATCGGAAGCTGCTGCCAAGGGACCTGGTCACAGGTGAGGTGGGGACATGGGGGGGGACGACATACCATGGGGCTGGATGGAGATGGATGATGGATGGATGGATGGATGGAGCCATTGGAGATGGATGGATGGAGCCAATGGAGATGGATGGATGGAGCCAATGGAGATGGATGGATGGAGCCAATGGAGATGGATGGATGGAGCCATTGGAGATGGATGGATGGAGCCAATGGAGATGGATGGATGGAGCCATTGGAGATGGATGGATGGAGCCAATGGAGATGGATGGAGCCATTGGAGATGGATGGATGGAGCCAATGGAGATGGATGGATGGAGCCATTGGAGATGGATGGATGGATGGAGCCATTGGAGATGGATGGATGGAGCCAATGGAGATGGATGGATGGAGCCATTGGAGATGGATGGATGGATGAAGCCATTGGAGATGGATGGATGGGCCATGGAGGTGCTCATGGCCCCATATCCTCCTGCAGGTCTCCTGCCTGGAGCTCTCCCCCTGCAAGGCCTCACCCAGACCCTGGCGGTCCCCGGGGCCATGGTGGGGCAGGTCCTGGGCCTCCGGCCCCTCCAAGTGCTCCCTTTGGTCCCATAGGATCCGCGGGTCCACAAGGAGCACCCATGGGACCCCCAGTGTGGGGGCTGGCACCTCCTGTGCCCATCCCACCACCACTGGGAAGGAATAAAAGCTTCTTGGTGGTACCTCAAGGGCGTCTGTGGTGTGGTACATGGCTTGCCCCAAGGGGACACCACCATGGGGACACCAAACATCACCACGGGGCCACCATGAGGCCACCAAACATCACCATGGGGCCACCAACCACCACCATGGGACCCCCTCCACCCCTTCCAAAAGTACTCCATGGAGCAGTTGAACCCTTTATTGGCCACCAGGCAGGTGACAACGTTGCCCCCTCCAACCCCGTGGTGGCCCACATCAGCTGCCATCACCATGGTGACACCGGTGTCACCTCCTTGGGGCTGGAGATGCTCAGATCTTGCCTGGGAAGATCCCTTCTTCACGATACTCATCCCAAGTTGTCACCTGTAGGGCGGACATCATGGGAGACATCATGGGGACATCAATGGGGACATCATGGGGGGCATCATGGGGGACATCATGGGGACATCATGGGGGGCATCATGGGGACATCATGGGGGCATCATGGGAGACATCATGGGGGACATCATAGAGAACAGCATAGGGGACATCATGGGGACATCATAGGGAACAGCATAGGGGACATCATGGGGACATCATGGGGAACATCATGGGGATATCAGGGGGACATCATGGGGACATCAGAGGGTGGATGGTGGCAACAGGAAGGGCTTGGGGATGATGGGGGGGACCCACAGATGGTGGGGCCACCACAGGGGACCTAAGGAGCATGGGGAAGGCAACAGGAACCCAAGGGCCATGGGGACATCATGGGGACACTGTGGGGACCTTGAGGGCCATGGGGACACCATGAGGAACCCATAGATCATGGGGACACCCTGAGGGACATGGGGACACCAAGGTGAACCCAAGGAATATGGGGACACCACGGGGACAGCACAGGGGACCTAAAGAGCATGGGGACACCAAGAGGAACCCATTGATCACGGGGACACCCTGGAGACCCTGATGGCCATGGGGACACCATGGGGAACCCAAGGAATATGGGGACAACCTGGAGACCCTGAAGGCCACGGGGACACCATGGGGACCTTGAGGGCCATGGGGACATCATAGGGGACCTAAAGAGCATGGGGACACCAAGAGGAACCCACAGATCATGGGGATACCCTGGAGACCTCGATGGCCATAGGGACACTGTGGAAAAACCATGGGGAATCCAAGGAGCATGGGGACAACCTGGAAACCCTGAGGATCATGGGGACACAAAAAGGAACCCAAGAAGAACCCAGCCACCTTGAGCCCCCCCCTGAGCCCCATAGGGCCCCCTTGGTGCTCCCCACAAGCCCATGGACCTACTGCTGACCCCCCCCCGAGCCCCATAGGGCCCCCTTGGTGCTCCCCACAAGCCCATGGACCTCCTGCTGACCCCGCCCCCGGACACCACTCACCCAAGAAGTAGGACACAGGGACTTGTAGACCCTGTAGTACCACTGGCAAGGAGCAGCGTCCGCCCCTTTGGCTGCCATGGCCTTCTGGCACCGATGGAAATCTGTGGATGGGAAGAGCAGGAGGACATCAGGAAGGGGGTCTGGGATGATCCCGCTGCTCCGGAGCCCCTTCCATGGGATCCTCGTGGCCCTACCGACGTAGTTCTGCCAACAGTTCTTGGTCTGGTTCTGGTTGGGGAAGCGGCTGTCGAACGGAGCCGTCTTGTAGCGCTTCAGCTTGGCCTGGATGTCCTCAGCCATGGCCTGGGGGAGCAATTAACAGCTGCTAATTAACCCCTGCTTCGTTAACAGGCCCCCCTTGGGGTCATTAATTGCCCTAATGGGGTCATTAACGCTCTATTGGGGGGGTTAAAGCAAGAGGTGAGAAGGATGGAAGCAGGGGTAATAAGAGGTGATTAATGGGGTTAATTAATCCACAATGGGGTAATTAAGACCCCCGGCCTTAATTAAGAACCCTGGCATTAATTAACACCTCTTGTCCTTAATAAATACCCCCATGGGCTAATGAATGGTCATTAGGAGGAATTAACACCCCCCTCCCCCCGGGTAGCATTAATGCCCCACTTTGTAACGAGGAAGGTAATGGTAATAGAAGGAAAGGCTTAATAAAGGGTAATTAATGGGTTAATTAACCCATAATAGACTAATTAATACCTTCTAGGGTCAATTAATACCCTCCCTGGGCTAATTAATAACCCCCTTGGGTAATTAATGGCCATTAGGAGTAATTGCCCCCCCCTTAATGACAAACAGAAGGCTAATATAGGGTAATTAATAGGTCAATTAAACCTATTTGCACTAATTAATACTCTCGGGGTTAATTACAACCCCGCAGTGCTCCCAGTAACCCCTTGGGGCCCTCCCAGTAACGGCCCCATTGCTCCCAGTTCATCCCAGCGGCCCCCCCCACTGTGCCCAATGGCGCTCCCATTGATCCCAATTGATCCCATTGATCCCAATGGCACTCCCATTGATCCCAATTGATCCCATTGATCCCAGTTCATCCCAGCGCCTCCCCCCCCCCCACTGTGCCCAATGGCTCTCCCATTGATCCCAATTGATCCCATTGACCCCATTGCATCCCAGTGCCTCCCCCCCCCATTGATCCCAATGGCGCTCCCATTGATCCCAATTGATCCCACTGATCCCAGCGCCTCCCCCCCCCCACTGTGCCCAATGGCACTCCCATTGATCCCAATTGATCCCAGCGCCCCCCCCATTGCTCCCAATGGCGCTCCCATTGATCCCAATTGATCCCATTGATCCCAATGGCGCTCCCATTGATCCCAATTGATCCCATTGATCCCAGTTCATCCCAGCGCCCCCCCCCCCCCCCCACTGTGCCCAATGGCGCTCCCATTGATCCCAATTGATCCCAGCGCCCCCTCCATTGCTCCCAATGGCGCTCCCATTGATCCCAATTGATCCCAATTGATCCCATTGATCCCAGTTCATCCCAGTCCCTCACCCGTCTCCGCTCAAAGTCACTTTCAGGCCGGAACCACCGAGACGCAGCGGAAGCGCAGAGCGCCGCCGGAAGTGACGCGCCGCACTCGGCCCCATAGACTTAACCGGGGGGGGACCATAGAGACGGCAGCGGGCGGCGGAGGGAGCGGCCCCGTGGAGGAAGAGGGAGGCCTGAGCGACGCCATGGGTGGGAGGAGCCAGGAAGTGGATGGGCGGGACCCAAAATAGCACAGAATGGACCCAAAATAGCACGGAATGGACCCAAAATAGCACGGAATGGCCCCCGAAACACCCCAGCGTGGCTTTAAACAAGCCTTTCGTGCCCCAAAGCGCCCCTTCAGCCCCCAGAATGGTCCCAGGAGCCCTCAGGACACCCGAAATGTCCGGTTATGTCCTAAATCCCCCCGAGAAACCCCCCAAATTCCCATTTCTGTCCCCAAATACCATCAGAACCCCCCAAACCTCCAGATCGCCCTTAGAAATCCTAAAATCCCCGTTTTTATACCCAAATCCCCCTCCGGACCCCATTTTTAGCCCCATATTCTCTCAAATCCCCAATTTCTATCCCCCAAACCCTTACTTCTACCCAGAATTTCCCATTTCTGTCCTCAAATCCCCCCCGAAACCCCCAAATTCCCCCTTTTCCACCCCAAAACCACCCCCCGGGCGGGCACTAGGACCCAGCGGCGCGGGACGGCGCCTTGACGTCTAAAGGGGGCGGGGTTTAGAGGAGGCAGTTCCGGTTCCGGTGTTGTCGGGGCGGCACGTGGGATGAGGCCAGGTCCGGACTGGGATCAACTGGGATCTAATGGGAGCCAGTGGGATGGGAATGGGAGCCAATGGGATGGGAATGGGATCTAATGGGAGCCAATGGGATGGGAATAGGGGGGAATGGGATCTAATGGGAGCCAATGGGGGGCAATGGGGTGGGAATGGGATCTAATGGGAGCCAATGGAATAGGAATGGGGTGGGAATGGGATCTAATGGGAGCCAATGGGGGGGAATGGGAGCCAATGGGATGGGAATGGGGGGGAAATGGGAATGGGAATGGGGGGGAATGGGAGCCAATGGGGTGGGAATGGGATCTAATGGGAGCCAATGGGGGGGGGAATGGGATGGGAATGGGGGGGAATGGAAGCCAATGGGATGGGAATGAGATCTAATGGGAGCCAATGGGATGGGAATGGAAATGGGGGGGAATGGGATCTAATGGGAGCCAATGGGATGGGAATGGGAATGGGGGGGAATGGGAGCCAATGGGATGGGAATGGGGTGGGAATGGGATCTAATGGGAGCCAGTGGGGGGGGAATGGGGTGGGGATGGGGGGGAATGGGGTGGGAATGGGATGGGAATGAGGGGAATGGGATGGGAATGCGGTCTAAAGGGAGGGAATGGGGTGGGGATGGGATCTAATAGGAGACAATTGGGATGGGAGTGGGATGGGCCTGGGAGGACTGGGATGTGATGGGATAGAACTGGGGGGGACTGGGATGAGCGGGGTGGGGTTGCCTGGGAGGGATGGGGGGTTTGCTTGAACCAGACTGGGAATACCGGGAGCCTGCAGCCCCGTGCTCCCAGTGCTCCCAGTTTAACACCAGTTCCACAGGGTTCAGCCCCCGGGGGGGGGGACGCGGCGGCTTCCGCGGGGGCCGAGGTAAGTGGGGACCTTCCCAGTGCTCCCAGTACGGAGCTGGGAGAGCCCCTGTTCCTCCCAGTCTATCCCAATCTCTTCCCAGTCCATCCCAATCCCATCCCAGTCCATCCCAATCCCATCCCAGTTCGTCCCAATCCCATCCCAGTCTATCCCAGTCCATCCCAATCCCCTCCCAGTCCATCCCAATCCCATCCCAGTCTATCCGAGTCCATCCCAATCCCATCCCAGTCTATCCCAGTCCATCCCAATCCCATCCCAGTCTATCCTAATCCCATCCCAGTCTATCCCAGTCCATCCCAATCCCATCCCAGTCTATCCTAATCCCATCCCAGTCTATCCCAGTCCATCCCAATCCCATCCCAGTCCATCCTAATCCCATCCGTCTATCCCAGTTTGTCCCAATCCCATCCTAGTCTATCCGAGTCCATCCCAATCCCCTCCCAGTCCATCCCAATCCCATCCCAGTCTATCCCAGTCCATCCCAATCCCCTCCCAGTCCATCCCAATCCCATCCTAGTCCGTCCCCATCCCCTCCCAGTCCATCCCATTGGATCCCATTGCTCTCTGCAGGAGGCGGCTTCCAGCCCCGGGGTGGGGCCCGAGGGGGCGGGGCCGGCCCCAGGGGGCGTGGCCGAGGAGGTGCAAGGGGCGGGACCAGAGGCGGGAGGGGCGGAGCCTCCCGCGGCGGCTTCCGGGGGGGCAAGAAAGTGACGGTGGAGCCACATCGGCACCCGGGTAATGGGATGGGAATGGGATGTAATGGGATAGAATGGGGTGGGATGGGAATGGGATGTAACGGGATAGACTGGGATGTAATGGGATAGACTGGGATGTAATGGGATAGACTCGGATAGAATGGGCTGGGATGGGAATGGGATGTAATGGGATAGACTGGGATGGGATAGAATAGGATAGTCTGGGTTGTAATGGGATGGGATAGACTGGGATGTAATGGGATAGAATGGGATGGGATTGGGATGGACTGGGATAGACTGGGAGGGCATTGGGATAGGCTGGGATGGGGCAGGGATGGAATGGGATTGGGATGGGGTTGGGATAGACAGGGATAGACTGGGAGGGCATTGGGATAGAGTGGGATGGGGTAGGGATGGAATGGGAGGGGATTAGGATGGACTGGGATAGACTGGGAGGGGATTGGGATGGACTGGGATAAGTTGGGATGGACTGGGGGTCACTTGTGGGTCCGTGTGTCCCCCCTCCAGGGGTGTTCATCTGCCGGGGCCGGGAGGACGCTCTGGTCACCCGCAACCTGGTGCCAGGAGAGTCGGTCTATGGGGAGAAGAGGATCTCCGTGGAGGTACTGGGATAGGCTGGGAGGGCACTGGGATAGACTGGGATAGGTGCTGGGGCAGCTGGGAGGGACTGGGACGGACTGGGAGAAGTGGAGGACACCGCAGGACCTTCTCCAGCCCCTCACTGGTGGCACTGGGAGTCTGTGGGGATCCAAAGCACATCCCGGGGCCGTGTCCGTATCCCAGGACGGGGACACCAAGGTGGAATACCGCGCCTGGAACCCCTTCCGCTCCAAGCTGGCCGCAGCCATCCTGGGCGGCATCGACCAGATCCACATCCAGCCCGGAGCCAAGGTCCTCTACCTGGGAGCAGCCTCCGGGACAACCGTGTCCCACGTCTCCGACATCGTGGGGCCGGTGAGCGCCGTGGGGGGGCGGGACATGGACCATGGGGAAGCTGAGGGCACCACTGGTGTCCTATGGGTGATGGCACCGTGTCCAAAGGGATGCTGAGGGCACCATTGATGTCCTATGGGTGATGGCACCGTGTCCAAAGGGATGCTGAGGATCCCACTGATGTCCTATGGGTGATGGCACCGTGTCCATAGGGATGCTGAGGGCACCATTGATGTCCTATGGGTGATGGCACCGTGTCCAAAGGGATGCTGAGGGCACCACTGGTGTCCTATGGGTGATGGCACCATGTCCATAGGGATGCTGAGGATCCCACTGATGTCCTATGGGTGATGGCACCGTGTCCAAAGGGATGCTGAGGTCACCACTGGTGTCCTATGGGTGATGGCACCGTGTCCATAGGGATGCTGAGGATCCCACTGATGTCCTATGGGTGATGGCACTGTGTCCATAGGGATGCTGAGGATCCCACTGATGTCCTATGGGTGATGGCACTGTGTCCATAGGGATGCTGAGGATCCCACTGATGTCCTATGGGTGATGGCACCGTGTCCAAAGGGATGCTGAGGGCACCATTGGTGTCCTATGGGTGATGGCACCGTGTCCATAGGGATGCTGAGGATCCCACTGATGTCCTATGGGTGATGGCACTGTGTCCATAGGGATGCTGAGGGCCCCATTGATGCCAGCACCCATGGGTGTCCTCCTTGTCCCCAGGAGGGCCTGGTTTACGCTGTGGAATTCTCCCATCGCTCCGGTCGGGATCTCATCAACGTGGCCAAGAAAAGGACCAACGTTATCCCGGTCATCGAGGATGCTCGGCATCCCCATAAGTACCGCATGCTGATTGGTGCGTCCTGGGATGCTCCGGGTTTCGAGGGGATTTGGAGGCTCCCTTTGGGTTCTCTGGGGCCCGTGTCCCATTGTCCGTGCCCGTACCCGTAGGCATGGTGGACGTCATCTTCGCGGACGTGGCGCAGCCGGACCAGACGCGCATCGTGGCGCTGAACGCACAGCACTTCCTGCGCCGCGGCGGCCACTTCCTCATCTCCATCAAGGTAACACCAGTACAGACCAGTACAGACCAGTACCAAGCTCTGAGAACCAGCACTGAGCAGTAACGGGGCAATAGACAGCAGTAAGGGGACACTGGGAAGTCATAAGGACCAGTAATAGGGCACTGGGAACCAGTCACTATCTACTGGGAACCAGTAAGGACCATTATTGGGATACTGAGAACCAGTAATGGTGCATAGGAGCCAGTAACAGGGCACTGGGAACCGTTAACAGGCTAATGGGAACCTGTAAGGAGCAGTAATGGGACACTGGGAACCAGTAAGACCTATTAATGAGACACTGGGGACCAGTGCCCTGTCACTGGGAACCAATAAGGACCAGTAATGGGGCATAGGAACCAGTAACAGGGCACTGGGAACCAGTTACTCCCCAGTACAGGGTCACTGGTCCCCAGTTATTCCCAGTATGGAGTCGCTGGTCCCCATTATGAAGTCACTGGTCCCCAGTATGGGGTCACTGCTCCCCAGTATAGGGTCACTGGTCCCCAGTATGGGGTCACTGCTCCCCATTTAGTCCCAGTATTGAGTCACTGCTCCCCAGTATAGGGTCACTGCTCCCCATTTAGTCCCAGTATGGAGTCACTGCTCCCCAGTATAGGGTCACTGCTCCCCAGTGTAGGGTCACTGGTCCCCAGTATGGGGTCACTGCTCCCCAGTATGAAGTCACTGCTCCCCAGTATAGGGTCACTGCTCCCCATTTAGTCCCAGTATGGAGTCACTGGTCCCCAGTATGAAGTCACTGGTCCCCAGTATGGGGTCAGCCTCCCCAGCAGGGGGCGCCCTCCCCGGTGCACCTCACCCCCCCCGCAGCAGGGGGCGCCCTATTCTGAGCCGTGCTCTGGCGCCCCCTGCAGGCGAACTGCATCGACTCGACGGCGGCGCCCGAGGCCGTGTTCGCGGGGGAGGTCCGGCGCATGGCGGCCGAGAGGATGAAGCCGCAGGAGCAGCTGACGCTGGAGCCCTACGAGAGGGACCACGCCGTGGTCGTGGGCGTCTACAGGTGCCCCCTGCTGGACGGGAGGGGGTGGGAGCCACTGGGATAGACTGGGGGGGTGATTGGAGGGCATTGGGATGGACTGGGAGGGTATTAGAAGGCACTGGGAGGGACTGGGATGGTCTGGAAGGGGACTGGGATAGGCTGGGAGGGGATTGGAGGGCATTGGGATGGACTGGGGGGTATTAGAGGGCATTGGGAGGGACTGGGATGGTCTGGAAGGGGACTGGGGTAGGCTGGGAGGGGATTGGAGGGCATTGGGATGGACTGGGGGGTATTAGAGGGCATTGGGAGGGACTGGGATGGTCTGGAAGGGGACTGGGGTAGGCTGGGAGGGGATTGGAGGGCATTGGGATGGACTGGGAGGGTATTAGAGGGCATTGGGAGGGACTGGGATGGTCTGGAAGGGGACTGGGGTAGGCTGGGAGGGGATTGGAGGGCATTGGGATGGACTGGGGGGTATTAGAGGGCATTGGGAGGGACTGGGATGGTCTGGAAGGGGACTGGGGTAGGCTGGGAGGGGATTGGAGGGCATTGGGATGGACTGGGGGGTATTAGAGGGCATTGGGAGGGACTGGGATGGTCTGGAAGGGGACTGGGATAGGCTGGGAGGGGATTGGAGGGCATTGGGATGGACTGGGGGGTATTAGAGGGCATTGGGAGGGACTGGGATGGTCTGGAAGGGGACTGGGGTAGGCTGGGAGGGGATTGGAGGGCATTGGGATGGACTGGGGGGTATTAGAGGGCATTGGGAGGGACTGGGATGGTCTGGAAGGGGACTGGGGTAGGCTGGGAGGGGATTGGAGGGCATTGGGATGGACTGGGGGGTATTAGAGGGCATTGGGAGGGACTGGGATGGTCTGAAAGGGGACTGGGATAGGCTGGGAGGGGATTGGAGGGCATTGGGATGGACTGGGGGTATTAGAGGGCATTGGGAGGGACTGGGATGGTCTGGAAGGGGACTGGGGTAGGCTGGGAGGGGATTGGAGGGCATTGGGATGGACTGGGGGGTATTAGAGGGCATTGGGAGGGACTGGGATGGTCTGGAAGGGGACTGGGATAGGCTGGGAGGGGATTGGAGGGCATTGGGATGGACTGGGGGGTATTAGAGGGCATTGGGAGGGACTGGGATGGTCTGGAAGGGGACTGGGGTAGGCTGGGAGGGGATTGGAGGGCATTGGGATGGACTGGGGGGTATTAGAGGGCATTGGGAGGGACTGGGATGGTCTGGAAGGGGACTGGGGTAGGCTGGGAGGGGATTGGAGGGCATTGGGATGGACTGGGAGGGTATTAGAGGGCATTGGGAGGGACTGGGATGGTCTGAAAGGGGACTGGGATAGGCTGGGAGGGGATTGGAGGGCATTGGGATGGACTGGGGGGTATTAGAGGGCATTGGGAGGGACTGGGATGGTCTGGAAGGGGACTGGGGTAGGCTGGGAGGGGATTGGAGGGCATTGGGATGGACTGGGGGGTATTAGAGGGCACTGGGATGCACTGGGATTGTATTAGAGAGCATTGGGATAGACTGGGATGCTCTGGAAGGGGACTGGGGATAGACTGGGAGGGACTAGAGGGGAATTAGAGGGCATTGGGAGGGACTGGGAAGGTCTGGAAGGGAACTAGGAGGGACTGGAGGGCACTGGGATGGACTGGGAGGGGACTGGTGGGACTGGGATGGTCTGGAAGGGACTGGAGTGGAATTAGAGGGCACTGGGATAGACTGGGAGGGGGAACCAGGCTCACGTGACTGAGTTGTTTTCCCCCCCCTCCTCTGCCCAGGCCTCCTCCAAAGGAGAAGTGACACCGCCTCCTCTTCCCCCATCCCCGCCCCCATCCTTAGGGGGGCGGGACCAGCGCTGGCCCGCCCCCCCCCCCCCTTTTTGGCGCGAATTCTTGCTATTTTAGGGTTGGGGGTGGGGGGAGGGCTCGAAAATAGGGATTTGTTATAAAAATAAACTGGAAAAACCCAACTTTTGCTGCTGGGGACAGTGAATGGGGGGGGGGAATGAGGCTGGAGGGGGATTAGCCCTGTGGGAGGGCACTAGAGCCCTGTGGACACCTTTAGGACCATTATGGAGGGCATTAGGACCCTGTGGAGACCTTTACAGGGGTACTAGGACCCTGCGGGCACCTTTGGGACCTTATGGGGGGCAATAGGACCCTGTGGGCTCCATTGGGACCTTATGGGGGGCATTAGGACTCTGTGGTCACCATTGGGACCTTATGGTGGGCACTAGGGCCCTGCGGGCACCTTTGGGACCTTATGGAGGGCACTAGGACCCTGCGGGCTCCTTTGGGACCTTATGGAGGGCACTATGACCCTGCGGGCTCCTTTGGGACCTTATGGAGGGCACTAGGACCCTGCGGGCTCCTTTGGGACCTTATGGAGGGCACTAGGACCCTGCGGGCTCCTTTGGGACCATTACGGGGGGCACTAGGACCCTGGGAACCCCCATCTCATCCCAGTTACTCCCCCCTAGAGCTTACTGGAACCCCACTAAACCCCCTCTCAGCCACTGGGAGCAATTGGGGGACCCTGGGGGTAACTGGGAAGGAACTGGGGGTAACTGGGAGCAACTGGGACTCTCCCCATTGATTCCTCCCCCCCATTCCAACCATTCAATCCATGGGGGGGGGGGGGAAGAACTGGACTGGGCCCAGTTTAGACCCGTGTGTCCCTCCCAGTTGCTCAATGATCTTAATGAGCTCCCCCAATTAACCCCCCCCGGGGGAGCTCTTGAGGAGCTGCCACCTGATTGGTCGAGGCGAGAGGAGCCGCCACCTGATTGGTTGATGCGAGAGGAGCCGCCACCTGATTGGCTGCCGCGAGTCCTGGGTGAGGCAGAAGGAGCTGAGTCAGCCTCAGCCCAGCCCAGTTCAGCCCAGTTCAAGCCAGTTCAGGCCAGTTCAGGCCAGTTCAAGCCGGTGGCGGCGGTTGGGGCTCAACTGGGATTGGCTGGGAACCGGATGGACCCGCTCCTTGCCCTGGAGGTCCTGGGAGGGGCCTCCAAGGGGCTTCTAGGGTTGGACTGGGAGGGACTGGGAGGGACTGGGAGGTCGCGGTGATGGGCACGAGGATGCATTGTGGGTGTAGCTCCTTCTCCTCCTCTCCTACAAGGACCAAAGGGGACCCAATGTTGGCCATCACCATCTTCATCCATAAGGACCATGGTGGTCATCTCCATCCTCATCCGTAAGGACCATGGTGGTCATCTCCATCCTCATCCATAAGGACCATGGTGGTCATCTCCATCCTCATCCGTAAGGACCATGGTGATCATCTCCATCCTCATCCGTAAGGACCGTGGTGGTCATCTCCATCCTCATCCGTAAGGACCATGGTGGTCGTCTCCATCCTCATCCGTAAGGACCGTGGTGGTCGTCTCCATCCTCATCCATAAGGACCATGGTGGTCATCTCCATCCTCATCCATAAGGACCATGGTGGCTGTCTCCATCCTCATCCATAAGGACCATGCTGGACATCACCATTCTCTTCTACAAGGACCATCCGAGACATGACTTGGGACCTCCTCAACCATGGGCTGGTGTCCAGTGATCGCACATTTGGGATGAGATCCCATTGGAGATGCACCCATTGACCATCTTCACCCATTCCCATGGCCTGGAATCCATCATGGAGCCACATCAGGCATCAGATCCCATTGGAAATGTGTCCCTGGTGCTATCTTCTCCCATTTCCATGGCCTGGAACCATCATGGACCCACCTTTACGACCAGATCTCATTGGAAATGCACCAACTGACCATCTTCTTCCATCCCCACATCCTTAGATCCATCAAGGAGCCACATTTGGCAACAGATCCCATTGGAGAGTCACCCATTGACCATTTTCACACATTCCCATGGCCTGGAATCCATCATGGAGCCACATCTGGGACCAGATCCCATTGGAGCTGAGCCACATTCCCCCATTCCCATGCCCTGGAACCATCATGGACCCACATTTAGGACCTGATCCCATTGGAGATCCCCATTCCCATGCCCTGCAATCTGTCACGGACCCACATTTAGAACCCAATCCCATTGGAGATCCCCATTCCCATGCCCTGGAATCCATCATGGACCCACATTTAGGACCTGATCCCATTGCAGATCCCCATTCCCATGCCCTGCAATCCATCACGGACCCACATTTAGGATCCGATCCCATTGGAGATCCCCATTCCCATGCCCTGCAATCCGTCACGGACCCACATTTAGGACCCGATCCCATTGGAGATCCCCATTCCCATGCCCTGGAACCATCATGGACCCACATTTAGGACCCGGTCCCGTTGGAGATCCCCATTCCCATGCCCTGAAACCATCATGGACCCACATTTAGGACCCGATCCCGTTGGAGATCCCCATTCCCATGCCCTGGAACCATCACGGACCCACATTTAGGACCCGATCCTGTTGGAGATCCCCATTCCCATGCCCTGGAATCCATCATGGACCCACATTTAGGACCTGATCCCATTGGAGATCCCCGTTCCCATGCCCTGCAATCCGTCACGGACCCACATTTAGGACCCGATCCCATTGGAGATCCCCGTTCCCATGCCCTGGAACCCATCATGGAGCCACATCTGGGACCAGATCCCATTGGAGCTGAGCCACATTCCCCCATTCCCATGCCCTGGAACCATCATGGACCCACATTTAGGACCTGATCCCATTGGAGATCCCCGTTCCCATGCCCTGGAACCATCATGGACCCACATTTAGGACCTGATCCCATTGGAGATCCCCATTCCCATGCCCTGCAATTCGTCACGGACCCACATTTAGGACCCGATCCCATTGGAGATCCCCATTCCCATGCCCTGGAACCATCACGGACCCACATTTAGGACCCGATCCCGTTGGAGATCCCCATTCCCATGCCCTGAAACCCCTCCCGGGCACTTCCTGGCTGCTGGAGGAAGGTTCCGGGATGGGGTGCGGGCGGAGGAGCTGCTTCCTGCTCCAGCCCCACATAAAAGGCCCCAGACGAGCGGTGCCAGGAGCAGACGCGGCCGCATCCGCCCGGGAGGAGCCGCTCCCGCCCCGGTAGGGACACGGGGCCCATTCCCAGCCCCTTTCCCAGCCCCCTCTGCCCCATTCCCAGCCCCATTCCCAGCCCTTTTCCCACCCCTCCTGTTCCCTTTTCCCTTCCCCCTTTTCCCTCTTCCCTTCCATTCCCACCCCTCCTTTTCCCATCTCCCTTTTCCCTTTTCCCATCCCCCTTTCCCAATCCCTTTTCCCTTCCCCCTTTTCCCTGTTCCCATCTCAATTCCCTTCCCCCTTTTCCCACCCCTCCTTTTCCCACCCCTCCTTTTCCCATCCCTCTTTGCCCTATTCCCATCCCTTTTTCCTTCCTCCTTTTCCCAACCCCCTTTCTTTCCCAACCTTCCTTTTCCCATCCCCCTTTCCAGTCCTTCCTCCTTTTCCCATCCTCCCTTTCCTTTTTTTTTCCTTCTTTTTTTCCTTCTTTTTTTTCCTTCTTTTTACCTTCTTTTTTCTTCTTTATTTCCTTCTTTTTTCCTCTTTTTTCCTTCTTTTTTCCTTTTTCCTTTTTTCCCTTCATTTTTCCCCTCACTTTCTCCTTCTTTTTCCTTCTTTCCCTTCTTTTATTTCCCTTCTCTTTTTCCTTCTTTTCCCCTTCTTTTCTTTCTTTTTCCCTCCTTTTCCCACCCCATTTTTCCCTTCCCTCCTCCAATTCCTCATCCCTCCCTCCCTGTCCCCAGAGGTCCGTGTCCCCATCCCAATCCCACCGTCTCCCCCTCAGCTCCCGGTGCTCCGGCATGAAGATCCTGCTCCTGATTCTCCTGGCACTGGAAGCCACAGGTAGGAGATGACCTGGGGCCCATAGGTCCTTATGGACCCCCATTGACCCCATGGACTTCCATCCACCCTAGAGACCCCCCCCATTGTCCCCATGGACCCCCATTGACCCCATGGACCCCCATCCTCCCTATGGATCTCCCCTATTGACCCTGTGGATCTCCCCTCGTCCCTATAGACCCCCATCCTATGGACCTCCCTCTCTTGTCCCCATTGACCCCATGGACCTCTCCCCCCATTGACCCCCATTGACTCCATGGCCCTCCCAATGTGCCCCACATTGATGTGGCCTCTTCCACCCCTCATTCACCTCCTTAGCAGGGACTTGGAGACACGGGGCTGGGGGCACCATGAGCAGTCCCAGTGGTCACAGGAGGTCCCTGTCCCCCTTTCCCCCCCCATCCCTTCCCATTGTCCCCATAGCCTCAAGGAACGTCCTATGGGTGATCGAGGGCACCTCCTGTGACCTGCCCTGGCAAGCTGCCCTCTTCAAAGGAGACCGCTTCATCTGCGGTGGGACACTGGTGGACAGGAGCTGGGTGCTGACGGCCGCCCATTGCCACGTCCCGGGGTAGGAACCCACTGCCTTTGGTCTCTATGGGTTGTGGTGAAGCTCAGCTCTGCTTTGGCCTCTTCTCTGGGTCCATGGCTCTGCTCCTGGTGGGGTTCTGTGGTCACCTGGTAACCCTAACCATAACCATAACCATCACCCTAACCCTATCCCTAACCCGATGCTTTGGGCTCCATCAGCTTCATCAACGTGCGGTTGGGTGGCCGGAGGCACAAGGACTCGAGTGGCCCCGAGCAGAGGAGACACTCGGCCATGGTCTTCAAGTACCCGTGGTACAACGAGACCAACAAGGACGGGGACCTGATGCTCATCAAGTTCCACCTCCCCATCCACATCAACAAGCAGGTGAAGCCCTTGCCATTGGCCACCCATTGTCCAGTGCCCGGCAAGACCTGTCAGATCTCAGGATGGGGGTCCACCACCAGCCCAGAAGGTAGGAAGCCTGGTGACCCACATATATGGGGTGGAATGGGGACCTCTTGATGTGGGTCACATCCCCATGGGGACATGGGGAAAGGCTGGGTGAAGTTTGGCCATCTTTGACCATGGTGAGGAGACCAAGAAGCGATTGGGTGCCACCAAGAGGGTGGATGAGCTCCAATGAGGTCCAAGTTGGGTCTGGGTTGGATGCTCTGCTCCATATCTCCATCATGGGTGACCCCATCTCCTCCATCACCCAACTTGGGTGGCCAGGGAGGACCTCAAGAAGCTTTGGAGCTCCTGTTGGGTGCCACCAATGCATGCTCCAATGAGGTCCAAGTTGGGTCTGGGTTGGATGCTCTGGTCCATATCTCCAACATGGACTCTCCGTCACCCACAGTCACCTTCCCTGAGGACCTCCATTGCACCAAGGTGACCATCATCCCACAGGACCAATGCCGGCGCATCTACCCCGACTCCATCACCAACAACATGGTTTGCGCTGGTGAATCCCGGAGCCGGGCTGACTCCTGCCAGGTGGGTCCATGGGCATTGGTGGACCTTTGGAGGAGGTCCTAAGATGAGAGCAGCTGCCATTGGGTGGCATTTGGGGCTGGAGATGGAAGGTGGACCCCTAAATGGGCCATGGTCTGGGGGGGTGGGGGGGGAGCTTTGCCATGAGTCCCATTGTCCTCCATGGCACCCATCTCCTACCCCCTCAGGGTGACTCCGGGGGACCTCTCATGTGCGATGGACGTCTCCAAGGGATCGTCTCTTGGGGTCCTGGTGTATGCGGAGACCCCAAGAAACCCGGAGTCTACGTCAACCTCTGCAAGTACACGCGGTGGCTTCAGGAGACCATGAGAAGGAAGTGAGAGCTCCCAGCCCAGCCCCACCCTGGCCATGGGATGGAGCCACCCCAGAGCTTCTCTTCCTGGTCCTCTTCCATGAGGAAGGTCCCCAGAGCCGGCCGGTCCGAGCGCTGGGTGAGGAGCAGGCAGGGCTCGACCACAAGGACCCTGTGGAGATGTTGCTGGATGAATAAAGAGCTGTTGGACGTGGCTTTGCACCACGTCTTCTACTGCTGGAGAAGGGCAAGAGGTGGCCCCAGGTGTCCCGAGGTTCATAGGGGCAGAAGATCGAGCGCAGTCTTTGGGGTAGACCTGTTGACCCTAATGGGGCTGACCCATACCATGGGGTACACAGAGCTGGGGTTGACCTGTTGGCCCTTCCATGGGGACCTTGCTCCACCATGGGGTAGAACTGTTGACCCCACTACATTGGACCTGTTGACCCCACTACATTGGACCTGTTGACCCCACCATGAGGCACATCTATTGTCCACTTTGGGGTCACCCAGAGCTCTTTGCACCACCATGGACGGGACCAAACCCACCTTGGTGTCCTCCAACAACAGCAGCAAGGCCCAGAGCATTGATGGGGGGGTTGCCCATCCATGGGGTCCTCGTGGTCCCATCTTGGTGTGGGGATGGGCTGGAGAAGGTGTCTCTAGGACACTGATGGTCAATGTGTCCACGAGGTCAATGTGTCCATGGAACTCTGGTCAATGTATCCATGGGGTTCTCATCGTGTCCATGGAGCTGTAGAAGGCACAGCCAGGTCTTTGAGGTCCACTTGGTCACCATGTCCATGGAGCTGAGGTTGTGTCCATGTGTCCAATGTGTCCATGGAGCTCTGGTCAATGTGCCCATGGAGTAAACGTGTCCATAGAGGTCTGGTCAATGTGCCCATGGAGTCAATGTGTCCATAGAGGTCTGGTCACTGTGTCCATGGAGCTCTGGTGTCCATGAAGAGCTGGTCACTGTGTCCATGAAGGTCTGGTCATGTCCATGGAGGTGTAGAAGCCACAACCAAGTCCTTGGGTTCCACTTGGTCACCACATTCATGGAGCCGAGCTTGACCCATCCACATCAAAGTGACCACTACAGATCCTGGTCCTGCTGCCCATGAAGCCACCAACCAGCACCCAAGGAGGTCTCCATGTCCATACGGACACCACAGTGGGTGCTGGACCCACCCAATGGTGATGGGATGGTCCCCAAAGCCAAACCCCTACCAGGTTGAGCCACCCCAGCTCCCATGTCCCCGGTGTCACCCAGGCCGCTGCCACCCACGGCGCCACCAACCCCAATGTGTCACCCAGGGCCACCTCTTCGTGTCACCCAGGCCATTGCCACCCATGGAGCCAGCCTTGGGGCCACCCCTTGTGTGTCACCCATGAGGCCATCAGGGAGGGGTTGGAGGACAAGGAGGAGGAAGAGCCCTGCCCCTATGAGCTGGAGGTGGTGGGATGAGGGTGGACCAGGAGGTCCTGGGTGGCCTTGGCAGTGGGTGGCAGGTCCAGGCTTGGCTCTGTCTTGGCCCCGCAGGGGGGTGAAGTCATCGGCCCCAGTGCCACCACCTCGGAGGGAACTGGGAGAACTGGTTTGGGGCCTGCCCCTGCCTCGGGCGCTGGGAGCTTGGCAGAGGTGGGGCCATGGCTCCGTGGGGCCCCACCAGGTTCCTGCTTCAGGGCTCCTGCTGTGTGTTCTGCACCCCCCGAGGTGGGGCTGTGTCCCTCCCATGGCCCCTTGTGGACCCCCGTGTGTCCTATGTCCCCCCAAGTCCTACCATGTCCCTCATGGCCCCCAGTGTCTTCTTATGGCCCCCCCAATGTTCTACCATGTCCCACCATGGCCCCTCATGGCCCCCCATCTCCCCTCATATCCCCATGTGCCCCATTTCCCCCTGTGTCCTTCATATCACCCCAGTGTCCCCCCAGGTCTCCCTCATGGCGCACAGGGTCCCCTCATGGCTTCCTATGGCCCCTTATGGCCCCTCCATGTCCCTTCATGAGACCTCCATGGATGGGATCTCCATGGATGGGATCTCTGTGGACCAGCCCTCCATGGATAGGTTCTTCATGGATGAGACTCCAGGAATGGCTTCTTCCTGGAGCAGACACCATGGCCTGAGGCCCCGGTGGACACCATCTCAATGGATGAGCTCTTTGCGGAGCAGATCTCCATGGGAGAAGCTCACTACGAGCCCAGAACCTCCATGGGATGCAATCTCCATTGGCCAGGAGGCCACAAGCTCTTTGCTGAGGAGCTCCATGGATGTGGTGGGACCAAAGCCAAGATCCAGGTTCCTCCTGGCAGCAGCAGAGAGCGGGATCAGCATCTTCCAGGCATGATTCATCCCATCCACGGTCTTCTCCACCCTTGGCTGCTTCTCAGGCTTTTCACTGAGCCTGGAGCTGCTCCCAGCCCCACCAAAGGGACCATTGAAGAAACCTTCAAAGCACCACGTTGATGCTGTGGTCCTACCACCACCGAGGATGAGCAGGGTTGGGACATAGGGATGAATATGGGGATGGACATAGGGATGGAGAAGGATGGATGGATGGATGGATGGATGGATGGATGGATGGATGGATGGATGACGGATGATGGATGGATGGATGGATGGATGATGGATTATGGATGTATGTATGGATGGATGGATGGATGGATGGATAAGATGATGGATCTCCATGACTCCCAGACGGAATCACCTGTCTGGAGCAGGGTGGTTCCCTCTTCTCCCGCTGTTCCCTTCGGGAACATCAAAGCCATAATCAGCCTCCAGGACCAGGGAGGTGACACCCACGTTGTCCAACCACCCTTTGACTCACCCCACCAAGGCCACATCCCACTTTCCACCTCCACTATAAAGGTGCCCAAGGCACCAGCTCCCAACTTCCCAACACACAGAGAACTGGCTCCGACCTCCTCCATCAGGTGAGTCCCATCTCCATGGATGGTTTTGGATGCTCCAAGGGGGTTTCTCCAGCTCTTGGTGGCTCCATGTCATGGACTGGGGTTGGATGGGTTCAGTGGGAACACTTTGGAGTTGACCGGTTGATATTGGATATCCCAGTTGATGTTGGATGTCCCAGTTGATGTTGGATGTCCCAGCTGATGTTGGATGTCCCATTTGGATTGGGAGATGCTTCTTCTTGAGCTCAGGGTGGTGGCTTTGGTGCTGAACTCAACCAAACCAAGGTGGAGGTGCAGGTCCAAGCCCACCCCAAGGTCCATAAGGGTGAAGATGCTCCAAACCCCTTGGTCACAGTGCCTCCAACCCATGCTGGAGGTAGAAGAACATCACTGAGGACCTTGGGACCAAGTGCTCCTATGGGTTGATCCAGTGGGGTTTCTCTGCCCCAGGAATGGCTCGTGGTGGACATGGGGCCTTCAGCTTCATCCCCATCTTCATCCTCGCCACTGCTCTTCTGTTGAGGACCCCCCAACCGGCGCAAGCTCAAGTGAAGGGCAACCAAGGCGATGAGCGTAAGTCCAATGGGTGGCCAAGGAGGGAGGATGGGGACAAGTGTGAGTGGGATGGGAATGGGACAATCCCATGGGAATCTTGATGGTGGGAAGGTTTGGGCAAGGCCTGATGGGGTTAGGAAGTTGCTTTGGAACTAAAGCCACCTCATTCCATGTGGAGGAGGAGAAGTCCTGCATCCCATTGGGATAACTCCCTATAGGGAATTCTGTTCCAGCTCCATGGTCCACAGGGAGTCACCTGGATGAGGCTTCATCCCAATGGGAATATCTTCCTTTCTTCTGGCCTCCACAATGATGTTCTACCAAAGGAGATGCCCAGTGGATGTGTCTCAACAGGGTGGAATCCAGGATGCAAAGAGCTTGGATCTGCCCCAGTCTTGGTGTTTCTTCACCCATATCAGTGTCCACAAAGCTGCTTGTGGGTCTTTTGGAGGTGGTGACCAGCCATTGGCTGGATGAGCCTTGGTGGACCACTTGGGATGGAGACACCATCGTGTTGCTTGGAGCTCTGGTTGCCTCTGGGAATCCAAGGGGATGGATCCCACCATCCGTCTCCTTTACTTCCACCTCCATTGATGGACCTTTGAGCTGGTTCCTCTCTCCTGTGAAGCCCAGGGAAGCTGCTGAGATGCCTTCAAGGAGCTTGGTGGGATCTAAACCTACCAGGATGGTCCTTGGGATGAGCAGGGATGGACTTTGGCAGCGCTGCCAGGACCGGATAGTGGTGAATTCCAAGCGGCTGGAAGCTGGGGCGTCTCCCACTGCCACCCAGTACAAACCAGTCCCACTCGTAGATTCCAATGTCCCAACCTCCTCTGGGAAGGCTGGACCATTCCAGATGCCACCTTCTCCAATGAAGGACAATGCCTGGAAGTCCTCAAAAGAGGACCGAACCAGCTGGAATGTCCCACATTGTAGAATGGGTGTTGGAGAACCCATCTGGAGGTTCTACTGCATGGTTTGGGGTGGGAAGGGGGTTCTTCTATCGGAAAAGCCTCATTTTTGGGTACTGATGGTCATGACTTTAAGGTGGTGATGGGCTCAAGGTGGTGATGGGCTCAAGGTGATCATGGTCCCGATGTGGTCATGGTCTCAAGGTGGTCATGCTCCCAATGTGGTCATGGTCTCAAGGTGGTCATGGTCTCAGTGTGGTCATGGCCTCAATGTGGTGATGGGCTCAAGGTGGTCATGGCTCAAGATGGTCATGGTATTAAGGTGGTCCTACCTTCAGGATGGTCACCCCATAAGCCTCATTTATCATCAATACCCTGGCAAGGTGGAAGAGGACCTCATCTTGTAGATGTTGGATGGGGTGGGATTAGCTTCTCAGCACCATTTTCTCCAGTGTTGGACAGCTCTTAAAACCAAGGCAAGATGGGGAGATCCATGCTAGACCTTCACCTGATGGAAGACCCAAAGACCTCCCAAACGACACTGATGGCCCTTGGCTGCTTCTTGTCAACCAACCTGATGGACCTGAGCCACATTCCTCACATTCCTCTTATCGCTTCCCGCTGCGTCAGGGACTCTCCTGCTTGGGTTGATGCAACCAGCTCCTACCTCGGTCCTAGATGGGCATGGAATGAGCCATCCCAGAGGTCGGGAGCGTTGGGAGCTGGTCCTGCAGGCTTTCCACCAGCTCTTTGGACGTGTGTCACCTCCAACCTTGACCTGGGAGGAACCTCCGAGGTGGAACATGAGGCCCCTCCCTGGAACCCAGAGGAGATCAGGGGCTCCTGGGGACTTCCTGGTGCTTGGTGACCCCCAGGACACCGCATGGACGTGAGGAACTGGCCCCAAGGATCTACTAAAGGGAGGTCCCTCCTCCATCCCCTGCCTGCTTATGGAGCCCATGGACCTTCAGTGCTTTGAGCACTTGGAATCACATGCGGGGCCCAAATCTGCTCTTTTTACCCCAAAATCAGATCGGGTTTACCCCAAACCATCTCTTTTTACCCCAAATCTTTTTTTTTTTTCCCCTAAAATCATCTTTTTACCCAAAATAATCTATTTTTACCCTAAATAATAAATTTTTTTCTCTAAAATAATCTTTATAACCCAAATAATCCCTTTTCCTCAATCATCTCTTTTTCCCCAAAACCATCCTTCTTGCCTCAAAATCATCTTTTTTAAAAAAAATCCCCTTTTCCCCCCAAAACTGTCATTTTTGCCCCCAAATCCTTTCTCCCCAAAATCCTCCTTTTCCTCCAAATAATCTCTTTCCTCCCCAAATACTACCTTTTTTTTTTTCCCTAAATCCTCTCTTTTTACCCCAAAACCATCTGGTTTCCATCCAGAAACTCACAGAGGTGGGACCTGAGGAGGGTGATGGGTGACTCTTCACCTTGACCCATCATCTTGGCCACCATCTTGACCCATGAAACCCTAAACCCACCCATCTTTGCGGGCTTGAAGATGCTTTTGGCATCTCCTTCTGGCACTTGCAGTCTCCAGCCATGGAGACCTTCCCCTCTTCTCTTCCTGAAGCCTTCTTCTTGTCAACCTCACCCCACCAGGTTGCTGTGGAGGACCCCGCTGTTGGTGACATCTCATGGTGCCCCTTTGGTGTCTTCCAGTGCCGGAGGAGGACGAGTCCCGTATCATTGGGGGGAGGCCTTGCTCCATCAACCAGAGACCCTTCCAAGTGGCCCTCATCAAGAGAGGGCAGATCCTATGTGGAGGAAGTTTGGTAGATGCCCAATGGGTCCTCACAGCTGCCCACTGCAAGCAGCCACCCAGGTAAGACCCATGCGCCCCTTGCTTCCCAACCAGCCAATGGGGAGAGGTGGGGTTGATTGGTGCCCAGATGTTGGTCCTTCTAGAAGATAGTGGGAAGCTTCTGTGTCCATGACCTCACTTTGAGTTACGGGGTCCCTTGAGGTTTGGGTTCCACCAATGAGCTTCTACTTGAGTTACGGAGCTGCATGGAGATGCACCATGGGACATGATGGGTCCATACAAGGGTTGGGTTCCACCAATGACCTTTTGCTTAAGAGTAGGTGCCCCCCCCCATAGCCACAGATCTCCAGCTTCTCCATAAGATCCCATGAGAGGAAATGGGACCTCTGGAAGGGCTTCTCCTAAGAAGATGCTGGGTTGAGGGACAACGGAGTTGAGATGTTGTCCATGGAGGAAGATGAAGCCAAGGACTTGAAGAGATCCTCCAGGAGCCATCATGGATCCTCAAGTCATTCCTGCTCTTTCCCTCAAGGGAAATGGGATAAGATGGTCCCACCTTCACCCTGAGCATGGAGAAAGCTCCAAGGCCTTGAGATGTCTCCTTTGGAGGTGCCACCACTGAGTCCTTGATCTTCCCCATGCAGGGACCTCAAGGTGCTCATAGGGACAGACACCTTGAGGGAGGGCACAGGACAAGTCAGATCCATCTCAAGGCTTCTGGTCCACCCGTCCTACAACCCACGAAGGAATGACAACGACTTCATGCTCCTGAGGCTCAACCGGCCCGTCCACTTCAGCAGCAGCATCAAAAAGATCAGGCTGGCCACCAGGTGCCCTATGGACGGGATGAGGTGCAGTGTTTCCGGCTGGGGGACCACCAAGTCTCCAGGAGGTAACTGGTTGGCGCAGGAGAGCTCAAGGGAAGAGCTTGAGATGGGGTGGAAGAGGCATCTCCAAGGAGAGCAAGTCCGCATGGAGAACATAGTCTACTTGGGTTCTTCTTTGGGGTGTGGGTTCCTTTGGTGGTCCTCAACACCATCCCAACCAACCTCCACCATCCCAACCAACCTCCACCATCCCAACCCATCTCCACCATCCCAACCCATCTCCACCATCCCAACCCATCTTCACCATCCCAACCCATCTTCACCATCCCAACCCATCTCCACCATCCCAGCCCATCTCCACCATGCCAACCCATCTCCATCATCCCAACCCATCTCCACCATCCCAACCCATCTCCACCATCCCAACCCATCTTCACCATCCCAACCCATCTCCACCATCCCAGCCCATCTCCACCATGCCAACCCATCTCCATCATCCCAACCCATCTCCACCATCCCAACCCATCTCCATCATCCCAGCCCATCTCCACCATCTCAACCTATCTTCACCATCCCAACCAATCTCCACCATCCCAACCCATCTCCATCATCCACCAGCCAAAGGAGCTCATCCAAAGTGGGACAAGGTCTTCTCAGGCTTCATTGTGGGTGGGTTTGGACCTTCTCAAGCTTCTCCTTGTCCATCCCCACCTTGTTCTCCAGCGAAGCTTCCTCAGAACCTGCAGTGTGCGGCCATCCAAGCCTTTGGGAGGGACAAGTGCACCAGGGCCTATGGCAACGCCATCACCCCCAACATGTTCTGTGCTGGTGTCCCCCAGGGAGGGGTTGACTCCTGCCAGGTGAGGTCCCATCAAGCACCTTCTTTTGAGCTCCAAACCCAAGGGGAGAAGGGCTCTGGTTGGGTTCCTTCAAGCCATGGACCAAGCGGTGGGTTCATGTGAGGTTTGGGTTCCACCAATGACCTTCTGCTCAAGCCATGGAGATGGGGATGGGTCCTGGAGCACGCTGGGTCCATACAAGGGCTGGGTTCCACCAATGACCTTCTGCTAAAGCCACGGAGGTGGGGATGGGTCCTGGAGCACGCTGGGTCCATACAAGGGCTGGGTTCCACTAATGACCTTCTGCTCAAGCCACGGAGGTGGGGATGGGTCCTGGAGCACGCTGGGTCCATACAAGGGCTGGGTTCCACCAATGACCTTCTGCTCAAGCCACGGAGGTGGGGATGGGTCGTGGACCACGCTGGGTCCATCTGAGCTTTGCATCCCCACCACCAGCCTCCTTCTTGACTCCCCCAACTAAGCCTTCACCCCAACACCCAAGATGTCCATGGGCGTTCTTTCACCGCTGTCTCCATCCCATCAAACCCAGCCCCATCCAAGCCCTTTCCTAAGGTCCATACGAGCCCCACCTGAGGTTCCTCTCCCCACAGGGTGACTCTGGAGGCCCCTTGGTGTGCAATGGGGTCCTCCAAGGGGTCGTCTCCTGGGGCATGGCTGTCTGTGGGCGCCGAGGACAACCCGGGGTCTACGCCAACGTCTGCAGGGCCGTACCTTGGATCAGGAGGGTCATTGGGAGGTCCTGAGGCCTCCATGGGGCACCTCAGTGGGATCCCAGCAGCTCCCTTCTTACTGGGGAACTGGGAGCACTGGAGGCCTGAGAGCTCCTTGGGGCACCCCGATGGGTCCCATCAAGTCCTTGGTGGAAACTGGGGGGGCAATAAAGGAGAAGAGTGGAAGTGGAGTCATGGAGTTAATGGGGCAACTGGGAGCCGTAGGGGGCAATGGGAACTGGGAACACTGGGAGCAATGGGGGGCAATGGGAACTGGGAGCACTGGAAGCAATGGGGGGCAATGGGAACTGGGAGCACTGGGGGAAATGGAGACACCCCCATTGGGTAGCCCAGGAGCCAACTTGAAGTGCCAAAACCGGTCACCCCAGTTCCCAGCAGGAGCTGGCAGGGGCTCAAGGTGGGAGGTGTCAGCGGAGGGCACTGGGGTGAACTGGGAGGCACTGGGATGAGCTCAGAGGCACTGGGATAAGCTCGGAGGCACTGGGAATGACAGGAAGGACACTGGGAAGCACTGGGATGAACTGAGATGAACCTAGGAGGCACTGGGAAGGATGGGAAAGGCACTGGGGTGAACTGGGAGGCACTGATAAGCACTGGGAGTCATTGATTGGCCCATGCCTACCCCAAAAGCCTCTGATTGGCCCTTACCTGCCCCAGCTGGCTCTGATTGGCCTGCAGCCACCCCAACAGCCTCTGATTGGCCGACACCTGCCCCAGCTGGCTCTGATTGGCCCATACCCACCCGGGCGGGCTCTAATTGCCCAGTCTGGCTCTGATTGGCCAGCACTTACTCTGCCCGGCTCTGATTGGCCCGTTCCCACCCCAGGGGGCACCAATACACCTGTGACCCACTCTTCCCAGCTCTGATTGGCCTGGAGCCACCCGGGTGGGTTCTGATTGGCTTAGACGACTCTGATTAGCCTGTGCCCACCCCAGACAACCCTGATTGGTGCAGGGCCACCCTGCCTGGCTCTGATTGGCCCGGGGCCCCCCAGGCGGGATCTGATTGGCCCAGGGCCGCCCCATCTGGCCGCCCTGGTTGGACTGCTCCGACTAGCCCAGGCGGGGCCCGGCTGGATTTAAAGGGGCTGGAGCCGGGTCCCCACCAGGTGCCGCTTCCTCCTCCTCTTCCTCCTCTGCTTCCTGCTCTGCTTCCGCCTCTTCCTCCCATCACCATGCAGAGATTCCTGCCCGTGCTGCTCCTGGCCACAGGTGAGGGCACTGGGATGAACTGGGATGGACTGGGAGGCAGTGGGAGGGACACTGGGGGGGATTGAGAGGAACTGGGATGAACTGGGAGGGAACTGGGGGGGCACTGGGATGAGCTGGGAGGCACTGAGATGAACTGGGAAGGGACTAGGGGCACTGAAGGTGAACTGGGGGGGACTGGGATGGACTGAGAGGGACTGGGAGACAATGAGGGGCACTGGGGAGCACTGGGATGGACTGGCATGAACTGGGAAGAGACTGAGGGGGGGGCACTGGGATGTACTGGGAGGCCACTGGGAGGCACTGGACCATAGTGGGAAGGAGCTGGAGGTGAACTGGGGACACTGAGAAGCAGTGGGAGGGCCCTGGTGTGGGTAAGAGGGAAAGGGAAGGGACTGGGGAGCCCTGGGATGGACTGAGAGGGAACTGGAGGGGGAACTGGGGGCAGTGGAAGGGAACTGGAGGCTCTAAGGAGGAAATGGAGTGATGCAAGGAGGTACTGGGAGGCACTGGGAGGCTACTGGGGGCCACAAAGGGGAAATGCGCCAGGATTGGGAAAGAACTGGGAGGCACTGGGAGACAATGGGAGGCAGTGGGTGGGAAGTGCCAAGTCACTGGGAGGGCACTGGGAGGGTGCCGGGTGGGAAGCAATCAGTCACTGGGAGCACTGGGAGGGCACTGGGAGGCACTGGGTGGGAAGGGAAGAGCTGGGTGGCATGGGGTGTCCCAGGAGGACTTGGAGGTGGCAACTGGGAGGCACTGGGAGATACTAGGAAGCAACTGAGAGACACTGGGAGGTAAGTGGGAGACACTGGGAGTCCCTGGTGTCTCCCCATGTCCTGCAGTGGCCACGGGGGATGAGACCCGGATCGTGGGTGGCCAGAAGTGCCAGAAGAGGCGTCACCCATACCAGGTTGTTCTCTTGGGCCCCCAGAAGAACATCCACTGCGGTGGGGTCCTCATTGGAAGCTCCTGGGTGCTGACGGCCGCCCATTGCGACACTAAGAGGTGGGAGGTCCCCATGGGTCAATGGGGTTAGGTGGGAGGGCTCCACAGGTCAATGGGGTTGGTGAGAGATCCCTACTGGTCAATGGGTTAGGTGGGAGGGCTCCACAGGTCAATGGGGTTGGTAGGAGGTCCCTACTGGTCAATGGGGTTGGGTTGGAGGGCCCCATTGGTCAATGGGGTTGGTGGGAGGTCCCTATTGATCAATGGGGATGGGTGGGAAGGCCTGACTGGTCAATGGGGTTGGTGGGAGGACCCCACGGGTCAATGGGGTTGGTGGGAGGACCCCACAGGTCAAGGGGGTTGGTGGGAGGACTCCATCTCCTCACCATGGACCTTCCTTTGATGGACAAGGAGGATCCACCATGGAGAAACAGGGAAGAACCCCCCCAGTTGAGCCTTTTGGTGGCCACTTGGACCTCCAGGTCCTCACGTTCTCGAGCACCGCAGAGGTCTCCTATTGGGTTGACCTATTGGGTGGCTTTGGCCTCCCTTGAAGCTAGGGTGGAGGAGAAGCTTTGGGTCCTATGAGGAGCTCCTCCATGGTCCTTTGTCCATCCCGCAGCTCCATTCCCATCCGCATGGGTGACCACAGCTTGAAGACCAAGGAAGGGACGGAGCAATGCATCTCCTCAGCCAAGGCCTTCATCCACCCCAACTACAACCCCACCAGCCATGACAGTGACATCATGCTGCTGAGGCTCCAGAAGCCTGCCCGATTCACAGAGCACGTCCACCCTGTGGCTTTGCCCAAGAGGTGTCCGCCCCCCAACACCGAGTGCGTGGTGTCGGGCTGGGGCAGCACCAGCAGCCCCGAAGGTAGGTGGGGACGACGCCCGTAGCACCATGGACAGCGGTGGCAAGGGGCTTGGATCTCGATGGCTTTTGGGTGTCTCGACGGCTTGGGGGTATCTCTATGTCTTGGAGGTATCTCAATGGCCTGGAGGTATCTCAATGGCCTGGAGGTATCTTAATGGCTTGGAGGTATCTCAATGACTTGGCGGTATCTCAATGGCTTGAGGCCATCTCAGTGGCTTGGAGATATCTCAGTGGCTTGGATTTATCTCAATGGCTTAGAGGTATCTCAATCGTTTGGAGGTACTTCAATGGCTTGGAGGTATCTCAATATCTTGGGGCCATCTCAATGGCTTGGAGGTATCTCAGTGTTTTGGACGTATCAATATCTTGGGGCCATCTTGATGGCTTGGAGGTATCTCAGTGTCTCGGGGCCATCTCAATGGCTTGGAGGTATCTCAGTGTCTCGGGGCCATCTCAATGACTTGGAGGTATCTCAATGTTTTGGACGTATCAATATCTTGGGGCCATCTTGATGGCTTGGAGGTATTTCAGTGTCTCGGGGCCATCTCAGTGGCTTGGAGGTATCTCAATGGCTTGGAGGTATCTCAATGACTTGGGGCTTGGAGGTATCTCACGTGGTGACCTGGCTCCTTCAGAGGTTCACTGGGTGCCTTTGGAGCTCTCCATCCCCCCTTCACCTTGAGGGCATCTCCCATAGCATGGTGCTACCTTCAGATGGAGAAGACTCCATTGGACGCACTGGTCCCACAGGACCTACAACCAAGCCCCATTGTCCCCAGGCTACTTCCCTGATGTCCTCCAGTGTGGTGTGGTCTACACCATGGCCAACGAGGAGTGCAGCAGGATCTACCCCAAGGGCATCACCAAGAATATGCTGTGTGCTGGTGTCAGCACAGGTGGCACTGACTCCTGCCAGGTGGGTCTAGGGGGGCTTCATGGCTCCTGTCCCACACCTATGGGGTGTCTTTGGGGTGGAGAACCTCCATGGAGAAGAAAGGGGGGCTAGGAACAACACTGAGAGGTCTCTTGGTTGCCGAGGGGCAAGAGAAGCACGATGGGGACCACTGGGTGCTATAGGGGTCATCTGGGTTCTATGGCTGCTATGGGGACCACTGGGTGCTATGGGGACCACTGGGTGCTACAGGGACCATCCAGGTTCCATGGGTGCCATGGGGACTACTGGGTGCTACAGGGACCATCCAGGTTCCATGGGTGCCATGGGGACCCCCAAGCTCTATAGGAGCACCCTGGCTGCTATGGGAACCCATAGGACATGGTGGTTTCCATGGCCTGACCCCATGGGCCATGGTGGTCTCCATGACTTGACTCCATCATCATGGTGGTCCCCAATGGAGAACCATGGCACTTAAACCCTCCCTGTGTGCTGTTGGGGTCGATTGGAGGCCCCCACCATGGAGCCACCGCATAAGCTCCTTGTCTCCCATAGGGTGACTCAGGAGGTCCCCTCGTGTGCCGGGACGAGCTCCAGGGCATCGTGTCCTGGGGGATGCAGGTCTGCGGACAACAGGGCAAGCCCGGGGTCTACACCCGCGTGTGCGAGTTCACCTCCTGGATCCAGGACACCATGAGGAGGAACAGACACGCGTGAGCCCCTGGCAGGAGGAAAATGTCTCCTCCTCCTCCCAGCCCGGACCCATCCGGTGTCGTCTTCTCCCTCCTCCCACCCCCTTATGGCACCTTCGGCATGGAATAAAGCCCTGGGAAACATGGCTCCACCACGGGCATGGAGGTCGTGGGGAGGAGCGGGGGGGACCACGGGAGGTGGTGGCCATGCGGGACAGCTCGTGGCCGTAGGGATGTGGGGCTGGGGGCCATGGGGGTCACCTTCAAGCGCGTATCTCCAATACCACCTGCATAACCCACCATCACCCGTCCCTGTGTCTCCAGAACTCCATATCCCACCTCCATACCCCACCACCTCCATATCCCACCTCCAGAACTCCATATCCCACCTCTGTAACTCCATAACCCATCTCCATACCCCACCATCTCCATATCCCACCTCTATATCCCACCTCCAAAACTCCATATCCCAGCTCCAGAATTCCATATCCCACCTCCATAACCCCATATCCCACCTCCATATCCCACCATCTCCATATCCCACCTCCATAACTCCATATCCCACCTCCATAGCTCCATCTCCCCTCTGTATCCCACCACCTCAATATCCTATCTCCATAACTCCATATCCCACCTCCATAACTCCATATCTCATCATCTCCATACCCCACCATCTCCATATCCCACCTCCACAGCTCCATCTCCCACCTCCATAACTCCATCTCCCACATCTATAACTCCTTCTCCCACCTCCACATCCCACCTCTATAACTCCCTCTCCCACCTCCACACCCCACCTCCTCCATACCCCACGTTCATAGCTCCATCTCCCACATCCGTATCCCACCTCCGTAACTCCATCTCCCACCTCCGCAACTCCATCTCCCACCTCCATAACTCCATCTCCCACATCCATCCCCCAGCACCCCAACCCCTCCCCATCTCCTCCCCTCCATCCACCACCTCCGAGGTGAGGCAAGTCCAGGCGGTGCCGGAGAAGCTCCCAAGGGATTAAGGGAGCGTCTGGGCGCCCGTGGGACGCCTCCAGCTCAGCCCCGGGGTGGGCCTTGCCCCGACGCCCTTATAAAACCCATTGGGTGCTCACGTGGGGTGGGACGGGCACCCAAAGGTGGCCACGGAGCCCAGCAGATGCCGCGGCCACCACCGAGGTCTTCGCTGGCCACCGAGGAGGACAAGGGCGAGGGGCACGGCCCCCAGCCCCCGCTGGGGCACAGTGGGGACCCACGGAGAGGTTGGATGCTGGTGGTGGGCAATGGGGCTCCATCGAGAGGAGGTTGTGCAGCAGGGATGGGGCTTGGGGCTTGGCTTGGTCCTGGGCTTCTCCTGCTCTGCATGGACTGAGGATGGGGGGTCCTTGTCACTGGTTGTTGTCCAAGTGTCCTTCTGCATGTGGAGGCACCCCTGGTCTCCTCCTTTCCCTGTTCTCCATGATTGATCCATCCCTGGTCTCCTCCTTTCCCTGTTCTCCATGGTTGATCCATCCCTGGTCTCCTCCTTTCCCTGTTCTCCATGGTTGATCCATCCCTGATCTCCTCCTTTCCCTGTTCTCCAAGGTTGATCCATCCCTGATCTTCTTTCCCTGTTCTCCCTGGTTGATCCATCCCTGGTCTCCTCCTTTCCCTGTTCTCCATGGTTGATCCATCCCTGGTCTCCTCCTTTCCCTGTTCTCCATGGTTGATCCATCCCTGGTCTCCTCCTTTCCCTGTTCTCCATGGTTGATCCATCCCTGGTCTCCTCCTTTCCCTGTTCTCCATGGTTGATCCATCCCTGATCTCCTCCTTTCCCTGTTCTCCAAGGTTGATCCATCCCTGATCTTCTTTCCCTGTTCTCCCTGGTTGATCCATCCCTGGTCTCCTCCTTTCCCTGTTCTCCATGGTTGATCCATCCCTGGTCTCCTCCTTTCCCTGTTCTCCGTGGTTGATCCATCCCTGGTCTCCTCCTTTCCCTGTTCTCCAAGGTTGATCCATCCCTGATCTTCTTTCCCTGTTCTCCCTGGTTGATCCATCCCTGATCTCCTCCTTTCCCTGTTCTCCCTGGTTGATCCATCCCTGATCTCCTCCTTTCCCTGTTCTCCGTGGTTGATCCATCCCTGATCTCCTCCTTTCAATGTTCTCCATGGTCGATCCATCCCTGATCTCCTCCTTTCCCTGTTCTCCGTGGTTGATCCATCCCTGATCTCCTCCTTTCAATGTTCTCCATGGTCGATCCATCCCTGATCTCCTCCTTTCCCTGTTCTCCATGGTTTATCCATCCCTGATCTCCTCCTTTCCCTGTTCTCCATGGTTGATCCATCCCTGATCTCCTCCTTTCCCTGTTCTCCATGTCTCCTCCTTTCTCCTTCTCCATCCTTCCTTCCCCTCCATGTTTCCTTCATCCCTATCCCCATCCCTCCCTGTTCTCCATGTCTTCTCCATCCTTATGTCCATAGTTCCTTCTCCATGTTTCCTCCATTCCCATCTCCATCCTTCCTTCATCTCCATCCCCATCCTTCCCTGTTCTCCATCCATGTTTCTCCATCTCCATCCTTCCTCCTCCATCCCCATCTCCACCCTTCCCTGTTCTCCATCCATGTTCCTCCATCTCCAACCTCATCTCCATCCTTCCCTGTTCTCCATCCCCATCTCCACCCTTCCCTGTTCTCCATCCATGTTCCTCCATCTCCATCCTTTCCCGTTCTCCATCCCCATCTCCATCCTTCCCTGTTCTCCATCCATGTTCCTCCATCTCCACCCCCATCCTTCCCTGTTCTCCATCCATGTTCCTCCATCTCCATCCCCATCTTTCCCTGTTCACCATCCATGTTCCTCCATCTCCATCCTTTCCTGTTCTCCATCCCCATCTCCATCCTTCCCTGTTCTCCATCCATGTTCCTCCATCTCCATCCTTTCTCCTCCATCCATGATCTCCATCCCCCTCCAACCCCTCCATAGGGCACCCCCCAGCCCATCCCCATGGGGAGCAAGGAACCTGCGCCCCATGGGCCCCATTTCCTTTATCTGTGGTGCCCACAGTGCATGGCCACAGGGAGTGGTGACCCACACCCATGGGTGGCTCCGACCCATGGCCATGGGAACCGTGACCCACAGTCACGTGGATCTTTGACCCACTTCTATGGGGCCCACAAACTTTCGTGGGGAGCAATGATCCATGGCTGTGAGGAACCAGCACCCATGGCCATGGGTACCTCCAAGCCGTGGCCAGGAGGATCCATGACCCATGTCCATGGGGAGCAATGCCCCACGTCCACGAGGATCCGTGACCCACATCCATGGGTACCTCCACCCCATGGGAACCCCTGACTCAGACCCATGGACAACCCCAACCCTCAACCATGGCCATAGAGGAGATGACTCCCCCCCATCCAAAGCTATCTCCAACCCCACCACCTTGAGGACCTATGGGGCCACACCAGGTTCCCTATGTCCAGAGCCCCACCGGCTCCATCCCATGGGAGGCATCCAAGGGTAGAGCGAGGTTCTGGGAGGTCAATGGCCTGGAGACAAGGAGGGGGAAGGTGGAGGATGTGGTGGAACCCGTAATTACATGGCCTCATTAAGGATGACTCTGCTGCTTGCTCCTATGGGCCCATGAGGTCACCCATTGCAACAGCTCAATGGTGATGACGGGGCCAAAGGGGTGGAGGTGGTGGGGTGAAGGCCACCCCTAAGACCCCCTCCCCATAAGGACCTATGGAGGTCCTTATGGCCCAGCTCATCTTCTCCTTGATGCAAAACCCCTGTGGGGGGGAACATCTAACAGCTCTGCCCCACAGCGCCCGCAGCGATGGAGGTCCCCAAGCTATGGGGCACCATGAAGGTGCTGAGAACATTGGTCTTGGTGGTGTCCATGGGTGAGTCCGCAGGGCGGTGGGGTGGGAGCGTGGGGCAGGCATGCTGGCGGGTGGCTCTAACATGCGTGTTCTTGGCGTGTCCTCCCATGTAGCAACATCGGTGGTGGAGGGGGACACACGTGTGGTCGGGGGCATGGACTGCGAGCCCCATTCGCAACCATGGCAAGTGGCCATCTTGGACATGTACAAGCTCTACTGCGGTGGGGTCCTGGTGGACAAGGAGTGGGTGGTGACGGCGGCCCATTGCACCACGCCAGGGTAAGGACCAGGTCCTCGGGGTGCCCAGGGTGGCTCCTCACCCATAGTGTGGTCTCCATGGCCCATGGCATGGTCCCATGCAGGGTATGGACCCATGGGTTGTGGTCTCCATGGTCCATGGAGTGGTCCCGTGCAGGTTATGGACCCATGGGCTGTGGTCTTCATGGTCTTCGTGGTCCATGTGTCTTGCGTGTCGTGGTGTCACTCAGGTTGTGGTTTCCATGTGTTCTGCTATGTCAGACATTGGGTTAGGGTTTGCCGTGTCCTACACATGATCCATACCATGTCCTACACATGGTCCATACCATGTCCTACACATGATCCATACCATGTCCTACACATGGTCCATACCATGTCCTACACATGCTCCATGCTGTGCCCTACACATGATTCGTACCATGTCCTACACATGGTCCATGACCCCCATACCCCCTGTCCCACCCACCCCACGGTGACCACCCCCCATGCCTCATAGGATCACTAGCGTGCACATGGGCAAACACAACCTGTACACCCGGGAGCGCGGGGAGGTGCAGAAGATGGTGCAGAAGATGGTGGCCCACCCCAGCTATGACCCCACCACCAAGGACAATGACATCATGATGATGAAGCTCCTCACGCCCGTCACCATCACCGACAGGATCAAGCCCATCTCCGTGGCCTCCTGCCTGCCACAGCCGGGGACCACCTGCACCACGTCGGGATGGGGAGCCACCACCTCCCCTGAAGGTACCCAAGTGGCTCCGGGGGCTCTGATGGGGGTCTTGGGGGTTCTTATGGAGGTTTAGGGGGTTCTAATGGAGGTTTAGGGGGTTTTTATGGAGGTTCAGGGGGTTCTTACGGAGGTTTAGGGGGTGCTTATGGAGGTCTAGGGGGTTCTTATGGAGGGTTAGGGGGTTCTTATGATGGGGACATCAGAGTCATCTTGGTGCCTTGCTCCATCTCCTCTTATGGAGATATGGGCCCCTTCATGGGGATCCGTGTGTCCTTATGGAGATCTGGGTCCACCCATGGCCATTTGGGTGCCTTTATGGCCATTTGGGTCCCCTCATGACCATTTGGGTCCCGTTTTGGTCACCTGGGACATATGGGTTCCCTTATGACCATCAGGGTCCCCCCATGACTACCTGCACCCCTTTATGCCCCCCCAGCCCATTCACTACCACCCAAGCTCCCACCACCCCCACCTCACCCCCCCTCCCCATGTCCCCCTTTTCATCCCCCCAGCCCCACGTTGGGCCCCCAGCAGACCCCATCCCACCACACTGGGTGCCACCTTTGGGTGGGCTTTGGCTGCTCTGGGGCACAGCTGCTGCCGGTGGCCGGGTCCATCTCCTTTGGTCTCTTTCTTCTCCTCCCCTCCCTCTGTTCTTTGTCCCTTTGTGTCCCACCCCAGTCACTTACCCGGACGTCTTGCAGTGCGTCAACGTCACCATCTTCTCCACGGCTGAATGTCACCGCCTGTACCCTGGCTCCATCACCGACAACATGCTCTGCGCCGGCAGCCTCCAAGGTGGGAGGGACTCGTGTCAGGTACGGAGCAGAGCCCCTTGGACCAGCAGGAACCAGCACCATGGCCTCCTGAGGTCCATCTCCATGGGCATTTTGAGGTCCATCCCCATGGGCATCTTGAGGTCCATCTCCATGGGCATCTTGAGGTCCATCTCCATGGCCTCCTGCGGTCCATCTCCATAGCCTCCTGAGGTGCATCTCCATGGGCATCTTGAGGTGCATCTCCATGGGCATCTTCAGGTCCACCTTGATGTCCTATTGAGGTCCATCTCCATGGCCTCCTGAGGTGCACCTCCATGTACATCCTGAGGTCCATCTCCATGTGCATCCTGAGTTCCATCTCCATGGGCATCTTGAGGTGCATCTCCGTGGGCATCTTGTGGTGCATCTCCATAGGCATCTTGAGGTCTACCTCCATGGCCTCCTGAGGTCCATCTCCATGGGCATCCTGAGGTCTATCTCAGCATCCTCTTGGGCAGTGGTGGTCAACTTAGGGCTGGTTTTCAAGGTCTGACCCTCAGGTGAAGCTCATGGCAGCCTCCCGTTGAGTTGGGCAACTCAATGGCCACTCACCCCAAGGGGACTTGCAGAAGCCAATGGCAGATCATCAACCCAACAGGAGTTGCCCAACTCAATGGGGGCAGTTGACCCAGCCGCTTGCCCACGTTGGAGTTGACCAACCCAATCCAACCCCACATTGGAGCTCACCCAATGAAGGCCAACCCCATGGGGCTGACGCCACGTTTCTCCCTAGGGTGACTCTGGAGGACCCCTGGTTTGCAACAGGAGCCTCCAAGGGATCGTGTCTTGGGGCATGGAGAAGTGCGGGCAGCCCAAGCGCCCCGGCGTCTACACCAAGGTCTGTAGATATGCCCAATGGATCCACCAGACCATGAAGGACAACTGAGCTCCAAGCGCCACTGTTTGGGGGGGGGGCGGAAAGGAGCATGGGGCCACCAGAAGCTGTGGGGTGAAGCTGCTGAGACGTGGGGTGGGAGGAGAGCAGAAATTAAAGCCTTTGTGATGGTCATCTTGGTCCTTTCAAGCTCACGGTGATGGGGTAACCACCAGCTTCCCAGCCATCATCTGCCCTGGGTCGTGGTGGCACCAAGGATGTCGTGGTGGCCAAAGGGGCTCCAAGCCATAGAGAGGTTGGGCAACACAAACAGGGTCCATGTCCTAGGAGATGCCCAATAGGAATGAAGAACCCAACAAGGGGCATCCAGCCAATGAGGGTCAACCCAATGGGGGTCACCCATTCATTGGACAACCCAGCAGGGGTCACCCATACATTGGTCAGCCCAACGGGAGTCACCCATGCATTGGTCAACCTAACAGGGGCCACCCATTCATTGGTCAGCCCAACAGGGGCCACCCATTCATTGGTCAACCCAACGGGGGTCATCCATTCATTGGTCAACCCAATGGGTGTCATCCATTCATTGGTCAGTCCAAGAGGGGTCACCAATTCATTGGTCAACCCAACGGGGGTCATCCATTCATTGGTCAGCCCAACGGGGGTCATCTATTCATTGATTAACCCAACGGGGATCATCCATTCATTGGTCTACCCAATGGGTGTCATCCATTCATTGGTCAGTCCAAGAGGGGTCACCAATTCATTGGTCAGCCCAACAGGGGTCATCCATTCATTGGTCAGCCCAACGGGTGTCATCCATTCATTGGTCAGTCGAAGAGGGGTCACCAATTCATTGGTCAACCCAACGGGGGTCAGCCAATGGTCAAGGAGAAGATGTCACCATTGGCTGAGCTCTTCTTCAGATCTCCTCAACCCGATGTGCTTCCACGCCATTGGCTGGGCTCCTCCTAAGTCCCCCCCACCTCAGCTTGGAGCTACCCCATTGACTGGACTCCTCCTAAGTCCCACCCATGCCAACCTGGGGACACGCCATTGGCTGAGCCCTATCCAAGCCCTAAACTGGCATCTCACTGGCTGAGCTCCTCTTAGGTCCCTCCTACCTCAAACTGGAGCCACCCCATTGGCCGAGCTTCTCCTAAGTCCCGCCCACCTCAACTTGGTGCCACCCCATTGGCTCCTGGTCCTGCCCCAGTGGGGGGGCGGAGCTTCCCCCTCTGCAGCCAATCACAGCGGGGGCTGGTGTGCCCTTGCTGAGGCCCCTAAAGCCTCATTAGCGTTAATGAGCCATCCCATAATAGGCGCCCAGCCCCACACCCAGGGAGAGGCCTTAATCCGGCCTTAATGGGGCAGCACCCGCCCCACACGTCGCCCCATAGAGAGCCACAGGGACCTGCTGTGACCTATAGATGGACCATGGGGACCTTCTTCACCCCATAGCTGGACACAAGGACCTGCTTCACCCCATAACTGACCCCTATGGTAGCCTCTATCAGCTCATAATTGAGCCCATTGGCACCCCATAAGTGACCCCATTGGCACCCCGTAACTGTCCCCCATGATCCCCCCACTATGGCCGCCCCATCATTACCCCATGGCCACCCCATTGTCACCCTATAACCAAGCCCATTGTTACCCAATAACCCCCCTATAGCAACCCCTTTGACACCCTACAGCCAACCCCACTAACCCCATTACTCCCATTGCCCCCACTACCCCCCATTGCCCCACAGCCCCCATATGAACAAGTGGGGGAGGGGTGGGAACGCTTCACCTGCCCCCCCACCAAGGTCTCATTAACGACCCCGTTAATCATTAACCGGAGCCTTAATGAGCCCCAATGGGGCCCCGACCCCCCCCAGACCCACAATGGCTGCACCTGGAGCCCCCCCCCTGCTACTGCTGCTGCTGCTGCTGCTGCCCCCCATGGGTGCAACCGGTAAGGGTGGCTTTGGGTGCTCTATGGGGGTTCTTTGGGTCCTCTATGGGGCTTATGGGTGTCCTTTGGGTGCCATATGTGGGCTATGGGGGTCCTTTGGGTGCCATACGGTGGCTGTGGGGGTCCTTTGGGTGCTCTATGGCGGTTACGGGGGTCCTTTGGGTGCTCTATTGGGTGTTATGGGGGGGGCTTTGGGGGCTATGAGGGTCCTTTGGGTGCTCTATGGAGCTCCTTTGGGTGCCATATGGGGGCTATGGGGGTCCTTTGGGTGCTCTATGGGGGGATTTGGGGGGCCTTTGGGTGCTCTATTGGCTGTTATGGGGGGGCCTTTGGGTGCCATATGGGGGTTATGAGGGACCTTTGGGTGCTCTATGGGGGGATTTGGCAGCCATGTTTGGTTATGGGATGCCCCATAGCAGGCTATGGGGTGCCCCTCCTCCCATTACCCCCCTTAATGACCTCATCCATATTCCCCCCCCCATAGCTCCTCAATGGGGAGGCCGCATCCTGGGGGGCTCCCCATGCCCCATGGGGGGCCATGCGGGGCTCGTGCTGCTGCTGTACTTTGGCTCCCCCTACTGTGGGGGGGCGCTGCTGGGACCCCAGTGGGTGCTGAGCGCAGCGCATTGTGAGGCCAGGTCAGGGCTATGGGGCAATGGGGGTAATGGGGGCAATGGGGGTAATGGGGGTAATGGGGGCAATGGGGGCAATGGAGGCAATGGGGGCAATGGGGGTAATGGGGGCAATGTGGGTAATGGGGGCAATGGGGGGCAATGGGTGCAATGGGAGTAATGATGGCTACGGGGGCAATGGGGGTAATGGGGGCTATGGGGTACAATGGGGGGCAATATGGATCAATGGGGATCAATGGAATCAATGGGCATCAATGGGATCAGTGGGGGTCAATGGGGATCAATGGGGGCAATGGGGATCAATGGGGATCAATGGAGGTCAATGGGGGCAATGGCTCCCCTGTCCCCGCAGCCACATCCAGGTCCTGGCTGGTGCCCACAGCCTCTCGGCCTCCTCGGGCCAGGAGCAGTTCTCAGCGGCCGTGGCCTCCATCGCCCACCCCGGCTTCGGCTCCGGCAGCCGCGGCCATGACCTGATGCTGCTGCGCCTGGAGCCCCCCCTCAACCTCTCCAGCGCCATCCAGCCCCTGCCCCTGCCCCACGCCCCTGCCGACACCGGCGCCAACTGCACCGTCATGGGCTGGGGCACCACCACCAGCCCCCAGGGTACTGGGGGGCAGTGGCAAGGGGGAGAAGACCCCCATTGGGTTGGGTGGTGGCATCTACAAGGGGTTGGAGACCCCCAATGGGTTGGGTGGTGGCATCTACAAGGGGTTGGAGACCCCCACTGGGTTGGGTGGTGGCATCTACAAGGGGTTGGAGACTCCCATTGGGTTGGGTGGTGGCATCTACAAGGGGTTGGAGACACCCATTGGGTTGGGTGGTGGCATCTACATGGGGTTGGAAACCTCCATTGGGTTGGGTGGTGGCATCTACAAGGGGTTGGAGACCCCCATTGGGTTGGGTGGTGGCATCTACATGGGGTTGGAAACCTCCATTGGGTTGGGTGGTGGCATCTACAAGGGGTTGGAGACCCCCATTGGGTTGGGTGGTGGCATCTACATGGGGATGGAGACCTCCATTGGCCAATGGGTGGTGGCATCTACAAGGGGTTGGAGACCTCAAGTGCACTGGGTTGGGTGGTGGCATCTCCATGGAGACAGGACCCAATGGCCAATGGGTGATGGAGGTGGCATCTCCAAGGCTTCCCCCATCCCCTCCTGCCCCCAGAGACCTTCCCAGACACCGTCCAATGCCTCAACGTCTCCGTGGTTGACGGCACTGAGTGCAGCTCTGTCTACGGCTCCCAGGTGACGCAGGACATGGTGTGCGCCGGGGCCAATGCCGGAGGCAAGGACTCCTGCCAGGTACCCCCATAATCCCCCATGGCCCCCTCTGCCCCCTAGCCAAGCTCCTCTCATGGCCCCTTCTCTGTCCTAGGGTGACTCCGGGGGGCCCCTCATCTGCAATGGGGTCCTCCAGGGCATTGTCTCATGGGGGGACCACCCCTGCGGGCAGCCGGGGCGGCCGGGGGTCTACACCCGGGTGTACAACTACGTGCCCTGGATCCTGGAGAGCATGGGGGAGGCCTGAGCCCCACGCCTCCCGCATGGGAGCCACCACGGAACCCATCAAGGACCATCTGATCCCACCATGGAGCCATGGAAGCCACCATAGATCCAATAGAGACCATGTCATCCCACTATGGAAGGCTCCATAGACCCAACAGAGACCATCTCGTCCCATTATGGAATCCACCATAGAACTCATCATCTCATCCCACTATGGAGCCATGGAACCCACCATAGAACCCCAATAAATCCCCCCCAGCATCTCTAAGGCATCTCCTGCCCCCAGAACAGGCAGAAATGACCTAAATCAGGCAGAAATGACCAAAATTGGGCACAAATGACCCAAAATCAAGTAGAAATGACCCCAGTCAGGCAGAAAAGACCCAAGTTGGGCAGAGTTGGGCAAAATCAGACAGAAATGACCCCAAACTGGACAGGAATGACCCAAATTGGGCAAAACTAACCCCCAAATCAGACAAAAATGACCCCAAATCACACAAATGATGTAAAATTGGGCAAAACTGACCCAAAATTAGGTCGCAATGACCCAAAATTCAGCACAATTGACCTAAAATCGGTATAAATGACCCGAAATTGAGCAAAGTTGACCCAAAATTGGCCAGAATTGACCCAAACTAATCCCAAAGCAGCTCATCACTGGTTCAAGGGGCAGGGGGGAGCAATTCCCACCTAATTCCCACCTTCCCCCCCCAGTTCCCAGCCCTTTTCCCGCCCCATATCCCATGGGCTCCCTGGGGCTGAGTCACGGGGCACAGCAGCGTTATGGGGCATTAGGAGGGGGGTAATTAGTGATGGTGGGTAATTAGAGCCATCAATGGGGCCGGAGGGGCAGGGAGGAGCCGCGTTGGGATTTGGGAGCATTCCCGCGTCCCGGATCCCGCCGCCTCCTCCCCAAAGCTCCTGGGATCGAGGCTGGGTTGGAATGGGAGGCACTGGCCTGCTGGGGGGGGGACCAAGACCCTATCGCGATATCCCAGTGTTCATCCCGACATCGATCCCAGCATCCCAAATTCCCAATGTCCATTCCGTCCATGGCGACATCCATGGCAATCTCCATCCCATCCGTTGCATTCACCTCCGTGTCTATCCCAACATCCATCCCTATCCCAGCATCCATCCCAATACCTATCCCGTCCAATCCATCCCAAGATCCAAGCCAACATCCACCCCATCCATGGCAACCATCCCGCCTATCCTAACACCCATCCCAACATCCATGTGATGTCCATCTCGTCCATCCCAAGCTCCACCTCATCCATCCCAACCCTTCCATCCACGCCACCATTCATCCCACCCAACCCAACATCCATTCCAACACATACCCAAACATCCATCCCATCTACCCCAGTGTCTACCCAACATCCATCCCAACATCCATTTTCAACATCCATCCCAACATCCCATTGGACATCCCATCATCCATCCCGATGTCCATCCCATCTCTACACCCAACACAGCATCTCATGGTGCACCCCATCATCCCGATGTCCATCCCCTCATCCCAGCTCCATCCCATGGTCCACCCCAAAACCCATCCCATCATCCCGTGGTCCATCCCTTGCTCCTCCCCCCGGGTGGAGCCGTTGGCACAAAAGCCATCCCCAACAAGCTGGGACACGCCAGGACACGCCAGGACACGGCACGGACACGGCAAGAACACGCCAAGGACACACCAGGGATAGAGGGTGACATGGGGGGGCCATGGGGGTGGATAAAGGGCAGGATAAGGGTGGGATATGGGGAAGGGGAGAGAGGGAAGAGGAGGAAGGAATGAGGAAGGAAGGAGGAGGAAGAGGAAGAGGGAAGTGGTGTAAGGAGGAAGGAGGAAGGGATGGGGAAGGAAGGAGGTGGGATGGAGGGGGATGAAGGGGGGATGGAGGAGGATGAAGATGGGGTGAAGGGGGATGAAGGGGGATGAAGGGGGATGGAGGAGGATGGAGAGGAATGAAGGGGGATGGAGGGGGATGGAGGGAGATGAAGGGGGATGAAGGGGGATGAAGTGGGGAAGGAGGTGGGATAAAGGGGGTTTGCTGGGATACATGGACACAGGCAGGACCCCATTCACCCTTCCGTGTGTCCCCCCCAGGACCATGGAGCTGCTGCCACTGAGCCTGGTCCTGCTGCTGATGGGTACAGACGTGTCCCCATATCCCAAATCCCGTATCCCAAATCCCATACCCCATATCCCATATGCTATATCCCATATCCCAAACCCCATATCCCATATGCCATACCCCATATCCCATGTCCCATATCCCAAATCCCATGTCCCATATTCCATGTCCCATACCCCATGTCCCATATCCCAGGAGGAGCCAGCGGGCAGGATGAGGACAGGATCATCGGGGGGTATCCCTGTGTCCCCCATTCCCAGCCATGGCAGGTCTACATCTACAGCCCCGTGCGCTGTGGTGGGATCCTCCTCAGGGACAACTGGGTCCTCTCGGCTGCCCATTGCAACAGCAGGTGGGGATATGGGGATATGGGCTATGGGGTATGGAGTAAGGGATAGCGGGTATGGAGTACGGGATATGGGATGTGGGCTATGGGGTATGGGATATGGGGTATGGAGTATGGGATAGGGGGTATGGAGTATGGGATATGGGATGTGGGCTATGGAGTATGGGATAGGGGGTATGGAGTACGGGATATGGGATGTGGGCTATGGGGTATGAGATATGGGGTATGGGATGGGGACACATCCCATGGACATATGCATGAGGAGATGGGACAACCCTGCCTGTGGGGACACCATAGGGGGTGGAGATGGGACCGTCCCCGTGTCCCCACATTTCCCACCTTCCTCCCTGTATCCCACGTCCCCACATCCCATATCCATGGCCCCACATCCATGGCACCCCATCCCACATCCATGGCGCCCCATCCCATATCCATGGTCCCACACCCCACATCCATGGCGCCCCATCCCACATCCATGGTGCCACACCCCACATCCATGCCCCCGCATCCCACATCCATGCCCCCCCATCCCATATCCATGCCCCCCTATCCCATATCCATGGCCCCATAGGGGTATCCGCCTACGCCTGGGCGAGAACGACCTCCAGCAGCAGGAGGGGACGGAGCAGAACCGCCTGGTGGCCAAGGCCATTCCGCACCCAGCCTTCAACCCCACCACCCTGGACAACGACCTCCTGCTCCTCAAGCTGGACCGACCTGTGGGGCTGGGCCGCACCGTGCGGCCCCTGGCCCTGCCCCTCTCCTGCGCCCCCCCTGGCACCACCTGCCTGGTCTCGGGATGGGGAACCGTCACCACCCCACAGGGTGAGCTGAGCCGGGAAGTCAATGGGGGCCCATAGGGAACCTGTAGTAAACCTATAGTAAACCCATAGTAGGGCTGCAGTAAGGCCCTCCCAGCACCACCTGCCTGGTCTTGGGCTGGGGAACCGTCACCACCCCCCAGGGTAAGCTGGGAAGTCAATGGGGGCCCATAGGGACTCTGTAGTAGACCTGTAGTAAATCTATAGTAAACCTATAGCAGACCTTCGGTAAGCCCCCCCAGTGCCATCTGCCTGGTCTTGGGATGGGGAACTGTCACCATCCCCCAGGGTGAGCTGGGAAGTCAATGGGGCCCACAGAGACCCTGTAGTAGACCTGTAGTAAACCTATAGCAGACCTTTCTGTAAGCCCCCCCAGTGCCATCTGCCTGGTCTTGGGATGGGGAACTGTCACCATCCCCCAGGGTGAGCCGGGAAGTCAATGGGAGCCCACAGGGACCCTGTAGTAGACCTGTAGTAACCCCCACCCGCTACCATCGGCCTTGTTTAGGGCTGGGGAACCATCACCACTCCCTACAAGTAGCCTGTAGGTGATGGCCAACCTAGCAGTAACCTCTCCGTAACCTCTCGCTGGCCTAGGAGCAACACCAGGCCTTGGGTTGAACTCTGAGTAACCTATGAGTAACCTCATAGTAGACCCCAGAGCACCCCCTTTGACCCCCCCAATGCCCACAGTGACCCTGCCCCGGCACCTGATCTGCGCCTACGTGGACATCCTGCCCGACGCCGCCTGCCGCCGGGCCTACCCTCAGCGTGTGACTCCCAACATGCTTTGCGCAGGGGTGCGCAACCAGCGCATCGACTCCTGCCAGGTACCTGGGGGGGGGGACACCCCAAAAGCACCCAACCCCAAATCCTCACCCCCCCCAGCTCAACCTCTTCACCCCAAACTACCATGGTGGCCCCCACCCCCATGTGCCTCTCAACCCAAGGACCTTCTTCTCCACCAATGGGGCACCCAGAAGCATCCCTGACCCCAAATCTGGGGTGTTCCCCATCTAACTATGGGATGTCCTCCCCCCTAGGGTGACTCTGGGGGGCCCCTGTCCTGCAATGGGACCCTCCAGGGCATCGTGTCCTGGGGGCTGCAGACCTGTGCCCTGCCCGGGCGCCCCGGGGTCTACACCCGCGTCTGCAACTACGTGGGATGGATTGAGAACACCATGAACCGCAACTAAGACACGCCAAGGACACGGGACATGGAGCTGGACCGCTCTAGACCACAACTACATGGAGCTGGGCCACCAGAGACTATGAGTAGGGACATAATGACATGGATAAGGACCATCATGGGCACTATGGACTATGAGCAAGGACATAAGGACGTGGATCTAGACCATCCTAAGCCACCATTGACCACAACTAGGGCCACACATGGAGATGGACCGCTACGGACTATGAGCAGGGACATAAGGACATGGATAAGGACCACCACAGATCGCTATAGAGTATAAGCAGGGCCATAAACACACGGATAAAGACCATCATGGGCTCTATGGACTATGAATAGGGACATAAAGACACGGATAAGGACCATCATGATCACTATGGAGCATGAGTAGGGACATAAAGACATGGATCTGGGCCATCATGGGCACTACAGACTATGAGTAAGGACATAAGGACATGGATAAGGACCATCATGGACCATTATGGACTACGAGCAAGGACATAAGGACATGGATCTGGACCATTCTAAGCCACCATTGACCACAACTACAGGCCACTATGGACTATGAGTAGAGACACAAGAACGTGGGTAAGGACCATCATGAACTATCAGTAGGGACATAAGGACACAACAGATCACTACGGACTATGAGTAGCGACATAAAGACACGGACAAGGACCATCATGGGCACTATGGACTATGAGCAAGGACATAAGGACATGGATCTGGACCATCCTGGGCCACCATTGACCACAATTACAGCCATACATGCAGCTGGCCCCCCATGCGCTATGAGTAGGGACACGAGGACACAGACTTGGGTCACACCATGGACCACCACAGGCCACTGTAGACCACAGGCAGGGACACATGGACATAGACCTGGACCACCATGGACTTGGACCACCACAGACCACATCCTTGGGCCACCACAACGCAGGTGTGGAGGACACGGCCCACGACAGGGACACAACAGAGGGGGGAGGACCAATAAAGCAGGAGCAAAGCCAACATTGAGCCCATCTCCATGGCCCATCCCAGCACCCCCAGGAGGCCCAGGCACAGTCCTGGGGGGCCCAAACCATCCTGAGATGCATCTTGATGGGCTTCTCCATTGACGTCTTTATTGAAAGGGGGAGATGGAGACAGAGCCCCCCAGGAGGGGACATCAAGGGGGTGGTTGGAGATGACCTCAAGTGGTGGCCACCTCAAACAGGGGGAGTAGAAGGGGAGGAGGAGTGTGATGGTGGAGGACCAAGGCAGCCGCATGGCCACCTCCAGGTCTCCACCCGATTGGCTAACCCCCTCTTCCCCCCAGCCACGTGACCCCCACTGAGCTCCCCCCAACCAACCAATGAGACGAGGCCACAGCTCAACCTGCACCAGTCCTGAGCGAGACCACGTGGAACGGGCACAATCAGGGCCACGTTTGGTCGAGCGAAGCCTTGGAGAAGCCACCTGAGATGTGGTGGAACCCATAACCTACGTCCTCACCTCCCCTGCTTCCATCTCCTCCCATTGGGATCAGAAAGTTCCTTCCCCCCCACCCCTGCCACCAAAAGCAGCTCCAAAGGGCCCCCCATTGACCTGCAGCTGCAGGAGGTGGTGGTGGTTACATGGTGCTGGGGGTGCTGGGTGCTGGGGGGGTGTGGAAATTGGTCTCCTTGAAAACGAACCAGGAGCTGCCGAGCCAAAGAATGAGGTTGAGGAAGCCGAAGACCTGGAGGGGAGGAAGGGGATGAAGGTGAAGCTCAAGAGACTCCACCAAGAAGGACCCCAGAAGGGTCCCCGTTGTGCCCCCACTGCAGCACCCACCACAGAGACGTTGAGGGTGCCCATGGGGGTGGTGGTGTCGCGGCTGCAGATCACAGCCGGGGGGTGGCAGTAGGGCAGGGGAGCCGCCACTGAGGCCTTGACGTCCGTCAGCGCCTTGGCCCAGGCCGAGGAGGCCACCAGCCACAGGAAGGAGAAGGCAGCGGTGGCCAGGAAGTCCTATGGGAGACACGGCAGAGGTCAGGGGGTGGGCACCAAATCCCATGGGATAGAGGTGGGAAGAGGAGGGACGCGGTGGACACCAAGTGTTATGGAGCCTGGGGGTCCACAGGACCATGGTGCTAGGCCCCCAAGCATGGCAGGACCCCAAAAGCGAACGGCCAAGCCTTACCCTGTGTCCTGTCCATGGCAGCAGAAGGAAAAAAGGACAAAGGAGGGTTACGGCCCAACCCCAATGTCCCACCTCCATGTCCCATCCCACCACTGGGACCTCCCAAGGGACTGGAGGATGATGGGAGCAATGGGGGGGCTCAGGGGTATGGAGCTGGGGGGCAAGGAGGTGGGGGCTGGCCAATGGGAGGGCAGGAGAGGACCGAAGGAGTGGATGGAGAAGACCAAGGTGGGTGGATGGTGATTGGATGGATGGGTGATGGATGGCTGGTGGTTGGACGGTGGATGAGAGGGTGGAGGACACGATGGATGGTGACTGGACGATGTGGGAGATCAGGAGATGGATGGTGACTGGACGATGTGGGAGATCAGGAGATGGTGACTGAATGAATGCATGGTGGTTGGATGAAGGCAGGATGATGGTGGATGGTGACTGGTTGGATGGATGAAGGTTGGACGATGATTGGATGGATGGATGGATGAAAATAGGACGATGCTGGAGGGTCATTGGTTGGATGGATGATGGTTGGATGATTGAATGAATGGATGGTGGTTGGATGAAGGAGCAATGATGTTAGATGGTGACTGGCTGGACGAATGGACATTGGATGATGACTGGATGGATGGATGGTGGCTGGATGAAGGCAGGATGATGTTAGATGGTGACTGGTTGGACGGATGGACATTGGATGATGACTGGATAGATGGATGGTAGCTGGATGAAGGCAGGATGATGTTAAATGGTGACTGGTTGGACGGATGGAGATTGGATGACGGTCGGATGACGATGGATAAAGATCGGATAACGATTGGACGGACAGACGGCGGTCGGATGGCGAATGGATGACGCTGGATGGCCGAAGACCCCCCAACAACCCCACCCCCATTTGCCCCCCTCTCCCCACGGCCAGGACTCACCCCCAGGGGCAGCTTCCCCCCGGCGCCGCGGTAGAGGTGGAGGTAGCCCAGGTAGAGCAGGAGGGCGCCCAGGCTGTACAGGAAGGAGAAGACGGCCACGACCACGAAGAACTGGGCCGAGGACGAGAAGTCCCCGACCAGGTGCACGTCCCTGGCCCACGTCCGGTTGCACAGCGCAGTCAGGGAGGGCGTGAAGGTGGCCAGGTTCAGCCTAGGGTGGCAAAAGGGGCTCCGAGGGGGGCTCCTCCAAGACAGGGAGCTCCTGGGGCTCCCCACAGGAGCAAACCCAGCTGGGCTGAGGGAGCTCCATGGGGCAGCCTGGGGCTGCAGGCATCTGCCACCCCATGGTGCACGTGGAGGGAAGGATGGGGGGGATGAAGGTGGGAGTTGGGAATGGGGGTGGGACTGGAAACAGGGATCGAGGTGGGATTGAACGTAGGGATTGAGCTGAGGATCCAGGTGGGAATAGGGAATGGAAATGGGAATGGCGATGGGGTCAAGGTGGGATTGAACGTAGGGATTGAGGTGAGGATCCAGGCGGGAATAGGGAATGGAAGAGGGAATGGCGATGGGGTCAAAGTGGGATTGAACGTAGGGATTGAGGTGAGGATCCAAGCGGGAATAGGGAATGGAAATGGCGATGAGGTCAAGGTGGGGATGGGGATGAGGTCCCGCCCCCTCCCTCCCCGCAACCAATCAGTGTGGGGGCATGGCCTCACCGGAAGGGGTAGGCGAAGGGGGCGCTGACGGAGATATTGGGGCTGCCGGCGCAGCTCAGGTGGAAGCTGACGGAGCCCTGGAAGCCCCCGAGGGTGGCGAAGGCGAAGACGGAGAAAAACTGCGGGAAAAGTGGGGAAAAGTGGGAATTCTGGTCCCAAATCCTGCCTGGAATGGGGTTCCCCCCGGAAACGGGGAAAAATGAGCCAAAAATGGGGTTTTGGGGGTCAAAATGAGCAGGGGAAAAGGTTAAAGGTGGGAAACCCAAGAAAAAGGGGGAACTCTGGCCCCAAATCCTGCCTGGAATGGGGCTCCCATCCCGTTCCTCTCCTGTTCCCATTCCCATCCCATCCCCGTTTCCATTCCCATCCCGTTCCCGTTCCCATCCTGTCCCCGTTTCCGTTCCCATCCCCGTTCCCATCCCGTTCCTGTTCCCTTCCCCATCCCGTACCCATCCCCGTCTCCATCCCATTCCCATCCCCGTTCCCACCCCCGTTGCCATCCTTGTTCCCATCCCGTTCCCATCCTTGTTCCCATCCCGTTCCCATCCTTGTTCCCATCCCGTTCCCATCCCCGTTTCCATCCCGTTCCCAACACCGTTCCCATCCCCGTTCCCATCTCCGTTCCCGTTCCCATCCCGTTCCCATCCCCGTTCCCGTTCCCATCCCCGTTCCCGTTCCCTTCCCCGTTCCCATCCCCGTTCCCGTTCCCATCCCCGTTCCCGTTCCCACCCCCTGCAGGGCCCGGATCAGCCCCAGCGGTTCTCGGGCCGGGCCCAGGTCCCACCGCGGAGCCGCCATCTTCCCCGCACCGCCTCGGAAGTGACGTCAGGGCGGCGGGAAAGGACGGGACGTCATTTGAATACGAAGCCACGCCCCCAGTCGCTCAGCAACAGCTCATTTACATGCGTGGCCACGCCGGATCACCCCACGACAACTCATTTAGCCCCATAACCATCACCTTTATGGTCCCCGGCCGCGTAACCATCGACCTTATGGCCACCAGCCCTACAACTACAGCCCCCATCCTTATGCTCATTACCCCTATGAATACCATCCCCATAGCCGCCATCCCCATAGCCTTTATGGCCCCCATAACCATCACCCCTACGGCCCCCATCCCCACAGCCCCCATCCCCATAACCTTTATGGTCCCCATAACCGTCACCCCTATGGCCCCCATCCCCATAGCCTTTACGGCCCCCAGCCCCACAACCACAGCCCCCCCCAGCCCCATCCCCAGGGCCCCACGCCCGCCCCATCACCTCCTCCATCGCCCTCTTGCCCAGCGCCACCCTCGGCCGCCCGCTCTGCAGCGCCCCCTGCAGGACGCACGCCTTGCACAGCCCCTGGCTGGACGCGAACCCGCACCGCGCGCACGCGCAGAGCGGCCGCCGGGGGGCGCGCGCGTCCCCCGCCACCGGCAGGCGCCGCCCCGAGTGCCCGAGCGCGGGAACGGCGGCCGCGCGCGCCGCCTCCAGGCCCTTGAGCAGCGCCCGCGCGTGCCCGCGGAAGGCGCGCGCCGCGTACGCGCACTCGGTGCTGACGTAGCGCAGGCGCCGGAAGTGCGCGTACAGCACGATCTCCTTCTCGCACGCGTGCCGCAGCGGCTTGCACCGGGGCACCGGCGGCCACGGCGCGGGCACCGGGGGGGCCTTCCGGGGGGGGCCTGAGCTGGTCTCTATGGGGCCTGGGGTGGCCTCTATGGGGCCTGAGCTGGTCTCTATGGGGCCTGGGGTGGCGTCTGTGGGGCCTGACCTGGTCTCTATGGGGCCTGAGCTGGTCTCTATGGGGCCTGGGGTGGCCTCTATGGGGCCTGAGCTGGTCTCTATGGGGCCTGGGGTGGCGTCTGTGGGGCCTGACCTGGTCTCTATGGGGCCTGAGCTGGTCTCTATAGGGCCTGGGGTGGCCTCTATGGGGCCTGAGCTGGTCTCTTTAGGGCCTGGGGTGGCGTCTGTGCGGCCTGAGCTGGTCTCTATAGGGCCTGGGGTGGTCGCTATGGGGCCTGGGGTGGCCTCTGTGGGGCCTGAGCTGGTCTCTTTAGGGCCTGGGGTGGCCTCTGTGGGGCCTGAGCTGGTCTCTATGGGGCCTGGGGTGGCCTCTGTGGGGCCTGAGCTGGTCTCTATAGGGCCTGGGACGGTTTCTATGGGGCCTGAGGTGGTTTTTATGGGGTCTGGGCTGCTTAGGAAGCCCATGAAGCTCAGCAGAGTGTCTATGGGGTCCCTGGGGGTGTCTATGGGGTCCTTGGAGGTCTTCATGGGGTCCTTAGGGGTGTCTGTGGGGTCCTTGGAGGTCTTCATGGGGTCCTTGGGGGTGTCTGTGGGGTCCTTGGAGGTCTTCATGGGGTCCTTGGGGGTGTCTGTGGGGTCCTTGGAGGTCTTCATGGGGTCCTTGGGGGTGTCTGTGGGGTCGTTGGAAGTGTCTGTGGGGCCCTTGGAGGTCTTCATGGGGTCCTTGGGGGTCTTCATGGGGTGCTTGGCGGTGTCAGTGGGGTCCTTGGTGGTATCCATGGGGCTCTTGGTGCTCCTGGAGGTCTCTGGGGGGCTCTCCGTGGGGCCAGCGCCGCCCTCCGAGGCTGTTCTCCGCAGCCGCGCCACGTCCCCACGCAGGAAATTCATCAGCAAAGTCTCGGCGATGTCGTCGGCGTTGTGCCCTGCGGGGCCGGTTCCATCCCAGTTAGACCCAGTTACAACCAGTTCCATCCCAGTTAGACGCAGTTACAACCAGTTCCATCCCGGTTAGACCCAGTTACAACCAGTTCCATCCCGATTAGCCCCAGTTAGAACGAGTTATAACCAACTCCATCCCATTCCCGTCCCCTCCCTCCCTTCTCAGTCCATCCCAGCGCCCCTCCCCGTCCCGCTCCTCACCAGTCGCGATCCAGTCAGCCCCCAGCAGCCGCGCCGCCCTCTCCAGCGCCTGCCTCCTCAGCACCCCGCAGAAGGTGCAGCGGGAGCCGGCCCCCAGCGCCGCTCCCAGCTCGTCCACGCTCCACCCGAACACATCCCGGTGCGACAGCACCAGCAGCGGGGCCCCCCCCCGGCCCTCCCGCACCGCGGCCAGCGCCGCCTCCCGGTACCCGGCGATGCCCTCGTCCACGGACACCAGCGCCAGGCGCAGCCCCAGGCGCAGCCCGAAGCGCTGCAGGAGGTGGCTCAGCACCGTGGAGTCCTTGCCGCCGGACGCGGCCACGGCCACGGTGGAGCCGGGCGCGGGGACGGGGACGCGGGAGCCGGGCACGGGGGTGATGGAGCCCAGGAACTCAGCCTCGAAGCGGAGCACGAAGCAGTCGCGGCAAAGCGGGGTCCCGCAGCGGGGACGGAGCAGGGCGGCGGGGAGGGGACACAGCTGGCAGCGAGGAGGAGGCATCGCCTGCAACAGGAACAGGGGGGACACAGCGTTAAAGGGGTGATGGGGGGGCAATAAAGGTGCATTTGGCACCCCACCCCCCCCTACTGCTGGCAATGGTGCCTCCCAGCCCCCCAATGGCACCAATGGTCCCTCCCAGCCCCCCCACAATGGCCGTAAGGTCTCTCCCCGCCCCCCCCCCCCATGGCCGTAATGGTCCCTTCCCACCCCCCCCCCCATGGCCGCAATGGTCTCTTCCCTCTCCCCATGGCCGCAATGGTCCCTTCCCACCCCCCCCCCATGGCCGCAATGGTCTCTTCCCTCTCCCCATGGCCGCAATGGTCCCTTCCCTTCCCCCCCACATGGCCGCAATGGTGCCTCCCCCCCCCCCCCAATGGCCGCAATGGTGCCTCCCCCCCCTCCCCCCATGGCCGCAATAGTCTCTCACACCCCAACCCCCCCCCCCCCCCCGCAATGGTATCTCCTAGCCCCAACCCCCCCCAACCCCCTCCCGCCTCATAAATGGGCTCTTCCAACGCCTGCCCCCCCCCATTACCCGTGTCCCGTCCCCTCCGTCCCCCCCCCGCCGTTACCGGTAATGGTCCCGTCCGCCGGAGCCGCGGAGCCTCCGCACGCGCCGCTGGAGCCTTCCCGGCGTGCACCGCGCTGCGGAGGGGCATGGCCACGCCCACCAGGGAACTCGGCTGCCAATCAGAGCGCGAAGGGCGGATCCCGCATGGGTGGGGCCGGATAATTAATAGGGATGGGGTCAATAATAGCCGTAGAGTGGGAATTAATGGCCCCATTGGTTAATCAGTGCGCTCTAAGGGTAATTAATAGCCTTCCTAAGGTAATCGATGGCTTCTAGGGGTAACTAATGGCCCATAAGAATAATTAATAGCTGTCATGGGGCAATTAATGGTCTCTAAGGGTAACAAAGAGTCCTCATGGGATAATGAATGACCCCTAAGGGTAATGAATAGCCCTAAAGGAGTAATGAATAGCCCCCCATAGGGTAATTAATGGCCCCTAAGAGTAATGAATAGCCATAAATCGGTAACAAATAGCCCCCATGGGGTAATTAATGGCCCCTAAGGGTAACTAATGCCCTCAAAGGGCAACTAATAGCCCCAAGGGACAAGCTATAGCCCTAAAGGGGTAACTAACAGCCTCCACTGATGCAATTAATGTCCCCTTAGGATAACTAATCTCCCTTGGAGGATAAATAAAGGCCTCAAAGTGGTAATTGACAGCACCAAGGGGTAATTAGTAGCCCAATGGTTACTTTGATAGCCGACAAAGAGCAATTAATAGTTCTAAGCTGTTAGTCCCAAGGGTTAATTAAGGCTCCTATGCGGTAATGAACACAACGCAAGGGGCGGAGCTTCCCGTCAGGGGGCGGGGCCTCTCCAAAAAGGGAACTAAGGGGGGAAAGGGGGGGGCGGAGTTTAGTCCACGTGACCCCATTGCCCCTCCCACTTCCCCATTGTCTACCAGGGCCGTGCCCGTGCGTCCAGCGCCATGAGTCCCCCCCCGGCTCTGCTGCTCCTGCTGCTGGGTGAGGCCACGCCCCCTTTCATAGACCACGCCCCCTCAATTAGGCTCCTCCTACTGCCCCCCACCCCCTTGGCCCCACCCACCCGGGGCAAAAGGAGCCAATGGGGTGGGAGGAGCCAATAGGGTGGGAGGGGGAAAAGGGGTGGGAGGGGCCAATGGGGAGGGAGGAGCCAATGCGGTGGGAGGGGTTAAAGGGCTGGGAGGGGCCAACGGAATAGGAGGAAACAATAGGGGAGGAGCCAATGGGGTGGGAGGGGCTAAAGGGGTAGGAGGGAACAATTGGGGTGGGAGGAGCAAATAGGGAAGGAGGGGCGGAGCTTTCACAGTTGTCACGTGACCACTTCCGTTTGTTCCTCCAGGATTGGCTGCTGCAGAGGGAGGTGAGGCCCACCTCCCTCAACCCCCCGCCCCCTTCCGTGAGGTCACGTGTGTTGGGGGGGTGGTCAACATCTTTTCCCATGTATCCAATCAGATTGCAGCTCCTGCCTGCCGGGCCCGGGACCAATCGCAGCGCTGGTGGCCGCTGACATCATCATGACGCTGCTCATCGCGGGAGGGGCCTACTGCCTAGGGGGGCGGGGCCGGAGAGGTGGGGGCGTGGCTTGAGAGAAAGTGGGCGGGGAAGGACGAACGGGATGGGCGGGGCTTGAGGGGAGAGTGGGCGGGGTCAATCGGAATATGTGGGGCCTGTGCAGGGGGCGTGACCACTCACCAGGTGGGCGGAGCTTCCCCACCCTGAACCCTCCTCCTTTCCATCCCAGATGAGGTCAAGCCACGCCCCCCCGAGGTGGAGCCGACCTATCAGGTAAGACCAGTGAGGGGTGGGAAGGGGAAGTGGGCGGAGCTTTGCCCATATACGACGGGGCTGACTCCACCTCTACCCCTCTGCAGGAGCTCCAGGGCGCACGTGGGGACGTCTACAGCGAGCTCAGGCGATAGCCCCGCCCTCTCCTCGTCCCCCACCGACGGGACCCGGTTGCTTCCCCCCAATAAACCTCCTTTTTTTTTTGCCTCAATTTGCTCTTTTCCGCCCCATTTCCGTGTCGAGGGGGGTGGAGCGCGCTGCGTGCTCTTGACGTCATCGCCGCGCGCCGGAAGTGGGTCCTCACCCCCCCCCCCCCCCTCCCTCCTTTGCCATCATGGCGGCCGCGGCGGCTTCGGCAGCGGTCGCGGCTCCAGCGGCAGGGCCCGGGCCTGGTCCCGGAGCTGCGGCCTCGGCCGTGAGCGGGAACGGAGCCGGCGGGAGCGGGGCGGCGGCGGCGGCGGCGGCGGGAGCGGGGCCGGCCAAGAGCGGCGAGGAGCGGCTGAAGGAGATGGAGGCCGAGATGGCGCTGTGAGGGGCCGAGGGGCGGGGCTGCCATGGCAACGGGGGCGGAGACGGGGAAAGAGGGGTTTCGCCATGGCAACGCGGAGTGGGCGGGGCTTGAGGGAGAGGGCGGGGCTACAGGGAGCGCTTTGGGGGGGTGTGGAAGGTTCCATCGGGGGTAACGGGGGGCGATGGGCACCCCCCTGACCCGTTCTGTCCCCGCCCAGGTTCGAGCAGGAGGTGCTGGGAGCCCCCACCCCGGCTGCACCCCCAAGTAGTGGGGACCCCGCATCCGCCATGGCCGTGCCCCCCGTGACCCCCGTCCTGCGGCCCATCATTGCCACCAACACCTACCAGCAGGTGACGCACCATGGCCCCATAGGCTCCCCATACTT